>NC_047165.1:277500-347500 GCF_009819705.1 Hippoglossus hippoglossus
TGTTCTCAATCTGAGGACTGTCAGTGGATGTGTGTGTGTGTGTATTACCTTTCCACATCTTTGAGTCGTTGAGCATCAGTCTGTCGACCAGTGACGAGTTCTCTCCTTCTGGACTGTTCTGCAGACCAACTTGACACAGAATCCTCCTCAGACCGTCTGACACACATGAGCACACTCATCACAAGCAGCCGCGGTGACACATACTCAGAGGAATGATGGGTAATGAAGTACAGACATACCAGAGTACTGAATGATCTGTCCCAACCAGCCTAGAGCCTTCAGAGCGAAACACTGATGAGCGACAACAGACGAGTGCATCACTTGAACCCTGAGCGGCTTCGACTGACGGCTGGTGTTCCTCTGGGAGGGGATCAATACACAGCTGATCAACATGTGTGTGTGTGTGTGTGTGTGTGTGTGTGTGTGTGTGTGTGTGTGTGTGTGTGTGTGTGTGTGTGTGTGTGTGTGTGCCAAGCTTGAGATATAGAGAGCAAGCGAAGTCTGGAGGGGCTGAATGAGTGAATGAATAAATTAGTGAATGAATGAGTTAATATATATAATATATAATTAGATACGTTCATTGATCAGATCATTATGAACAAGATAAAATTACACATCACCCAAAAAAAAAAACAATGGACTGAGCCAATCACAGACAATACATTCATCCACCCGCCCAACTCTAACACCGGTGATCAATATGGATCGTTACTCACCACAATAACAGACTTGGCCTGTTCACAGAACTGAAGGTCCCCATAACGTACGGACTTCCTGCCCTGTGCACACAGACAACACACACATTAACACACACAAACACACACTTAGTTTGTAGAACTTTTACATGTTTCGTGTGTCAAAATAAACAAATTAAATCAATTAAACATCATTGGGGGCGGCTGTGGCTGAGGGGTAGAGCGGTCGTCCTCCAACCTGAAGGTCGGCAGTTCGATCCCCAGTCTTCCCCATCTGCATGCCGAAGTGTCCTTGGGCAAGATGCTGAACCCTGAATTGCCCCTCATAGAACAAGGTGCTGCTAATAGATGCACTGTGTGAATGTGTGTGTGAATGGGTGAATGTAAAACTGTACAGAGCTTTGAGTGTCATCAAGACTAGAAAAGAGCTTTATAAATACAAAACCATTTACCATTGGGTGAATGGAAGCTTTGATCAAGCCGACCAACGCGTGAGATACAGCTTCTATTGGTGAAATCTCCAATACGAACTCAAGCATCTGCTCTTTAGAGGAGATTAATCAATTTCTAGATGAAACGTTCAATAAGTTTGTTAAACTGATTTCTTCAGTGACACTGACAAATTCATTAAATCCGTTGGCATCACTGGTTGGTGAACAACTCTGAGAAAAGCAACAAAAGGCAAAACTGTGAGAAAGAGCAGGAAGTAATATGATCATGCATCATCACACGGGGTTCCCTTCCTTTTACTGTTCTGATCTGTTTACGTGCACGGAAATGAAGTCGTTCCGCCACACAACCGCAGCCAGTGGTGCCCGAGCTTTAGCAGTATCATCACACATTTCTTGAGATATCGTGTTCATCGTGATGGTGGGACTGCTGAGCACGCCCCGGAGTCCAGTGTGCTGACGATTAAGTGATGAAGCTGCAGACTTTCAGTGACCTGTGGGCTGTTGGGGGCGTGTTATGTTCTCTGGGTGAAGATAGAGAACTGATTATTCATTTCTAATGAGAGACTCTTTTGATGTTTTGTGTTTTACCTTAGTTTTTATTTATTTTGTTTGAGGGATGATGTGGCAAAAGCTTTTTTCTCTCTGGTAATGGTTCAATAAAGAGACTTTTAAAACCAAAACGCCTCCTCTTCTCCCCTCTCCCTCTCTGACTAAACACAAATGACTAGAGTGTTTTCATACATGTTTGGACTGTCAGTAATTTAAATACAACATTTATCACAGTTTTTGCCATCTGCAATACGTATTTCGCGCACGTTGATATCGCAATGACGATAGATTTTCGATATATCGTGCAGCCCTATTTATCACTGATGAAGATAATAAGAATGGGGAAGATGACGATGATAAAGAAGATGAAGACAAGCAGTACTCACGTCTCGGTCCACAGTGGTGGCGAAGCTCACAGCCTCTTTCTGGCTGCAGTTGACAGCTTTCTGTAGCGTGTAGATCACCTGTTCATACGTGTGGACTTCATCATTGAACAACATGCAGAGGTACGAGTCCGACCGCTCCCTGTACACATGGTACAAAGACACATGCAGTACAAGCACACAAACAGTACACAAAGAGTACACATACATGATAAACACAATATACACACAGTACACACATACAGAGGGAGTATCAGTACATAAACAAATCAGATAAAGTAAAGTTTATTTCAAATAATGTGTAATGATGTGTTGTAGATTGTGTGTGTGTTCAGGTGTGTGCGCGTACGGCGGCTCCAGTCCTGCAGGTAGCTCGTCCTCCCGTTCCCACGTCAGGAGGTCAACAGCGTACTTCAGGATGATGGAGAAGATGCTGTAACCACGGGCAACCATGTCTACAGGAAGCTGAGCCACAGGATCCTGAGAGGACAAACAGTACATTGAGAGATATTACATAGACACAGACAGGTACTGGCAGGTACAGACAGACAGACAGGTACAGACAGCTGTTTCACCTCCTCAGTGTGTCTCTCTGTCGGTGTGTGTTTGTTACAATAAGGACTCGTCTTCCAGGCTTCATCATCTCCACAGTCACAGAAACCTCCACCTCCTGATGTTGTCATCTACACACAGACACACACACAGACACACACACAGACACACACAGACAGACAGACAGACAGACAGACAGACAGACAGACAGACAGACACACACACAGACACACACACAGACACACACACACACAGACAGACAGACAGACACACACACACACAGAGGATGTGATGAAAACAACATGATCTCTGCAGCAGAACCAATACATTACTTCCTGTCTGCTGCTCCATCTGAGTCATGCAGAGGAGTTGTTGTTGTTGTGAACGAGTCTGAGCAGAGAATCTGCTGCATCATGTGTAAAAAAACAAACTGTGGAGAAAATCTGGATCCAACTCTCCAGAGATCATGTCTGAAAACATCTTGTGAAAACAGAAATTGAAAATGTTGATTGCTCAAAACGTGATTTCATACCGTTTCATCTCTAGTACACAGTGTGTTTGTGTACTTATACAGTGTGTATTGGTACAGAGTGTGTGTGTGTGTCATGTGGTAGCGTCACCTGCAGAAGACAGTGGACTTCCTGTCCTGTCAGAAGCAGCAGCTTTGGGAGCAGTCACTGTGTGTGTGTGTGTGTGTGTGTGTGTGTGTGTGTGTGTGTGTGTGTGTGTGTACTCACTCTGTATCGATGCTCTTTGTGAACACTTCCCAGGAAACACTGCATGCACAGAACACATGTTGGATCAGCTGCACACTCCCTAAACACACACACACACACACACACACACACACACACACACACACACACACACACACACACACACACACACACTTTGGTTATTACCTGAACAGTGGGTGTGAACTGTGATGTAAGTGCGTATGATTTGTCGGAGTCAAGTTTGTTTCTGGCTACAGAAAATAACAAAATGCTCTGAGACTAAAACTGAAGCCTGGTGATTGGCTGCCTGGTGATTGACAACAACGACAGTGTGTTTTACCTGCAGGAGTAGGTGGGCTCTCCCACCTTGAACACGTGACCACACAGTGGTGACGGCCGGTTGTTCTCCTGCAGCCGTGCGAGGCCGGCTGCAGGCTCCTCCCCCAACATGAACCACTCCAGGGGAGCCAGGAGGAGGAGCTGACAGGCAAGCTCCTCCCTCTGCTCCTCCCTGCTGCTGCCCCCGCTCGCACCAAGGCAAAGGATTCTGGGAACATACATGGCCAGGTGACAGTACACCTCCATCTGCAGGTCGGACACCGCCAGCCAGCGCTGAGGAGAAAGAGGTGACGATATATATAAATAATATATAATAAACATTAGTCAATGTGAATTATTACTATGTTAACTTCCTGGTGTCGTGACGATGAGTCTCTGACTCTGACCGTCTCCAGACCGGTGAGTGACCGGTGATTAACTGGTGAGTGACCGGTGACTAACTGGTGAGTAAATGGTGAACAACCGGTGTGTGACTAGTGAGTGACCGGTGAATAACCAGTGAGTAACCAGAGAGTGACTGGTGAAGAACTGGTGAAGAACCAATGAATAACCGGTGAGTGACTAGTGAGGAACCGGTGAGTAACCGGGCAGTGACTGGTGAGTGACCGGTGAGTAACCGGTGAGTGACTGCTGAGTAACCGGTGAGTGACTGGTGAGTGACCGGTGAGTAACCGGGCAGTGACCAGTGAGTGCCTGGTGAGTAACCGGTGAGTGACCGGTGAGTAACCGGTGAGTGACCAGTGAGTGCCTGGTGAGTAACCGGTGAGTGACTGCTGAGTAACCGGTGAGTGACTGGTGAGTGACCGGTGAGTAACCGGGCAGTGACCAGTGAGTGCCTGGTGAGTAACCGGTGAGTGACTGGTGAGTAACCGGTGAGTAACCGGTGAGTGACCGGTGAGTGACTGGTGAGTAACCGAGCAGTGACCGGTGAGTGACCGGTGAGTGACTGGTGTTTAACCGGGCAGTGACCGGTGAGTAACCGGTGAGTGACCGGTGAGTAACCAGGCAGTGACCGGTGAGTGACTGAGGCAGGACAGATGTTTATGAAGCTGTAACATCCAGATGTTGAACACATCCCTCCCTGCAGCTAGCATTAGCATTAGCATTAGCTCGGCGTAGCGCGGTGACCTTTAAGTCTCTGTCAGCTGACAGACACTGACCGGACACAGGTGACGTCAGCAGCGCCGACAGCGCGAGCAGCTTCTTACCGATGACGTGTCTTTGGCGGAGAAATGAACGAACTCCGGGTCCGTCGGTGGATCTCTGTCCGTCTGAGCAGCCGCCATCTTTACTCCTCCTGCTTACAGAGCGTCCACCGGAACAGGAAACTATCAACAGCTGAGGGGGCGGGGCCCTTTGGCAATTTCATTTCTCCCTGAGTGTAAAATGTTTATCATAAATATAATGTTATCATACTCTGAATAATACCATGTATATTTAATTTACATGTAATAATGTGTACACACATAACATGTGTGTACATGTTATGATCTATGTTGTATATGATACACATGTTATGTTATAATATGTGTTATATATGTTATTTTGTATGTTATGTTATATATATATTGATCAATCAATCAGTCACATTTTATTTGTTTATTGGAAACAGTTTGTAACATCATGTTTAAAGTGTTTATACATAATGTCTGATGGAGATGATGGAGCAGATGAACTGAGGACTTCCTGTCAGTGAGAGTCTTTAACGACTTACTGCTTATACTCAATATAATTCAAATAAACATGTAAATACACGTCCAAACTAGTCAAAATAAACAAACACAAACAACAAACTGAAGCCAGACTCAACAAAAACAACACAACATAAAACATGTCCTGTGGCCTGCAACGAAAATGTAGCCACATTGTGTCTTAGTGACTGTGGCAACTTTTTAATGCCATTAGTATTTTTCACAGAGATGTTTCAGGTCTCGCACCCACGTCGTTGTCCACTGTACCTCCGTGCCGACATTTTGAAACAGCAAACAGGTGAAGCAGTAGAAGACATTAACACCACATCCAGTTGTCACGTCTGTTTCTCAGAACAAGAGCAAGTGTAAACTCGTCTTCATCACTTGCTGATGAATCTGTAAATCACATCAGACTGAAATGCTTCATCCTCTTTTTGTCTTGTTGTGATGTTTTTGTAAAGAAATCACCAGATTTACCACAGTTCCACCTGAAGTTTCATTTCTTCACCAGTCAGCTCACAGGAGTAACTCAGTGACATCGGACGTACCTGAGACGGCGTCGAGGGTCGGCCAATCTCATTAGATTAAAAAACGTAAATCAATACCTATTGGCTGTAAATAAAAGTGGGAGTGTCCGGGGCGCAGAGAGCTGCATCCTGTTGGAAATCTGCAACAACCAATTAAAAGCAGCCTCAGGTCACGTGGTTAACAAAAGTATCAGGACCCACATCCACTTATCCGACGCCCCGACCCAGGAAGTAATCGATTTATATAGAAATGAACCAAATACAGTTTGAAAACAACTTATATTAATAATCACAGGTGCTGACGGTCGACCAGGAGCATTGTACAGTAAAATATTATTAAATAATTATGTTTAACATTTCTATACAGGCTTTTTGTCTGTTTAATGAGCTGGTTCTGCTCTGCTTCCTGCTGAAGTGTCTCTCTGCAACAAGTGTGTGTTTACGTGAACCAGTGGTTTTCCATACACTGTGGGGACCAGGGGCGTCCACAGCTCCAGCACCACTCAGCTCTGCACAGAGGACACTGCATGTGCATGCAGCCGCCTGCAGGGGGAGATACAGGTTTTACTCATTCATACAGATTCATACTGATCAGCCGCGTTTCACACTGGGCATGTCGTGAAGCCCGAACAGATGTGATGTCAGATGTGTGTATTATTCTGTTATGTTGATGTGTTCAATTATTACCGTTTTTCTCTACAGGGACTGAACACTGGGGGCAGGGTTTAGTCGACTCCTGGATGAGCAGCATAGACGATCGATCCCACATCCCTCTCAGAGACGCATCCTCCCCCACCACGAAACCCTGAGGGGGAGAGAGAAGTTAGTCCTGCATCGTCCTGCTCCATCCAGCAGGGGCAGTAGAGACTGTGACGTCTGATTGACATGCCTCCAACACATCACAGACCCGCCCCCTGACCAAAGCAGCTGTGACCTCTGACGTCTGACATGAACTGCTCTCGTTGTATTCTCTCATTCAGAGTTTTGCAAAGAACAAAACAGAGCTCTGTGATTGGTCAGTCTACCTGTGAGGCTTCAACAGTGGGCGGGGCCGTCAGGGTTTGACAGACGCCTTCATGGTATGGCTCCCTGCAGTCTCTACAGAAGATGAGGCCGCAGCCAACCTGTCTGTCACACTCCACCCTCCTGCTGCCATCAGCTGGGAGAAGCCCTGCCCCACAGCCCGGTGACGGACACATCAGTCCTCCAATCCTCAGCAGGCACTCCTCGGCGCCGTACTGCAGGTACCGCCCATACTGCGAGAGAAAAAACACGGGTGAGTCAAGTGAACTGTGGGTAAAATGATGATGCTAATTAATAAACTCACCTGCTCGTCTCCTAAAACTCTGAAGTGATGAAGCTCTTTAATCAGAGAGTCGTCACAGGAAGCTGCACACACACACACACACACACACACACACACACAAACGGACACACACACACACACACACACACACACACACACACACACACACACACACACGATGATGGACAGTTTGTGCTGGTGACGTGAACATGATCATGTGACATCAGGTGAACTCACCTGCACATGGCAGAGAGTAACCAATCACAGCATCATGAACAAACTGGCGCTCGTTCAGTCGAGTCTCACAGTAACGTGTGAAACAGTCCAGACAGACCACATGACGCTGTGAACACGGGAAGACCACGACCACTTCCCTGAGACGAGACAACACCACACTCAGCTGCTGCTCGTCTGATCCTTTTATTGTCAATATATTTATTGTTAATATTAATTGTGTGTCTGTGTGTGTGTGTGTGTCTGTGTGTTACATGACGTCGGTGCAGGCGATGCAGGGCACGTCTCTGGTGTTGGTCATGATGAGGTCAAGGGCAACAGAGAGGTCGTCATCAGAGGTCGGATGGGACGCACACTTCATGAAGAACTCCTGAGTGGGCGCGCGCACACACACACACACACACACACACACACACACACACACACACACACACACACACACACACACACACACACACACACACACACACACACACACACACACACAGAGAGAGAGTCTCTTAAGCCATTTTCACACATTAGCTAAAATCCAGAGACTCGTCTCCAGAGCTTCTCCAGAGTTTGTGTTTCACGGCTGAACAACTCAGCAGCAGGTTTTCTGCACAGACTCGTTCACAGCATCAGATCCTCCTCCTGGTTCAGGTGAGGGGGGGGGCAGCCGGGTGCAGCAGACAGAGACAGGAAGTGACGTGTGACCTCTGCTGCAGAGGTCATGTGATCATGTTGACATCACCTGACACCGTCGTCAGCTCTGATCACCACGAACACTCTTCACATCTTCGTCTGTGTCTTCATCGTGTGTCAGCACTTCTTCACCAGAGACATTTGTTTTAGTTTCTTCATGTTTGTGTCCCGTGTTAGAAGCTCCTCCCCCCCCCCCACCCAGTGAATCAGTGGAGGATCCTCTGCTGTGTTCACACTGCTCCTGGATCTAGACTTTATACAGGAGCTCAGGCGGAGGAAGACAAACTGAGTCTGATCCTCCAGAGAAGATTCAGAGAACTGAGGAGCTCAGTCTGAAGCAGCTAAACAATTATTTAAAAATCAATTAATCAGATGATTTTTTTCTCAGGATTAATTGATCAACAAACATCAGACATGATATTTACAGTTAAGTCACCGATCAATTAATCAACGATTCAACGAAGCTCTAGATATTCTGCCCCGTACCGCTTCGTTGCTTTGACAACCATCTGATTGACATAAGCCATGGATTCGACCTGGGAGGAGGATGTCGTCCCAACAAGACGGACCCTGAGACACAGAAAGAGAATCTTCATCATTTCCATTAGTGTTAATCAGAGTATTGCTCAGTGTATTGATCTGTGAACTGTTCTCACTCTGCTCAGTTTCAGCGTAGTCTCTTTGCAGCGTCGACAACGAACTCGTAGTTTTCCTGGTTGGACTGAACTGCAGCTTTTACAGTACACAAAGAAAGTACTGCAGGCACGCACACCTAAAGACACACAAAATACACACCTGAAAACACACAAACACACCTGATCCAGAACTAACTATAATCTTTATCAAAGAGGAAAGTTTTAAGTCTAACTGTGGCAGACGTCGTTGGCAGACCCTGGTGGCAACCATTCAGGTTTCAACATCTTTTATTTGAGAACAGGCGCAAACAAATGTCAAATAACTAAACATAAATTTCTCGTGGCAGCTGGAGGTTCTATCCAAACCACCTCCACACTAGAGTGGGAGCTGGTTCCACAGGAGAGGATCCTGGTAGCTGAAGGTTCTACCTCCTGTTCTGCTCTTACAGACTCTAGAACCACAAGAGAACCTGTGTTTTGGGAGTGCAGTGATCTATTTGGATAATACAGTGTTATGAGCTCTTTGATATATGAAGGGTTTGATTGTTAAGGACTTTCTATGTGAGGAGCAGGATCTTGATGTTCAGAGTTTTACAAGGAGCCAATGCAGAGAAGCTGAGAGCAGTAATATGATCTCTCCTAGTTCCAGTCAGCACTCGTGCTGCAGCATCTTGGACCAACTGGAGGCTTTTCACAGACTTACTGGGACGTCCTGATAATAAAGAGTCACACTGATCCAGTCTAGAGGGAACAAATGGACGAGTTTCTCAGCTTCCTTCTGAGACAGGATGTTCCTAATGTTCATAATACTGTGCAGGTGGAAGAAAGCTGTCCTAGAGACTTGTTTTATATGTGGGTCACATGTCCTGGTCCTAACTCAGGTTCCTCACAGTGGAGCTGGGGGCCAAGCTAACACCAAGGGGACTATCTGGTCACAGTGTTTCTCTCAGATGTTTAGGGACCATTACAATGAGCTCAGTCTGAATTTAGAAGTAAGAAGTTCTGGGTCGTCCAGACCTAGTTGTTCTTGAAACATTCCTGAAGTTGGACTCAGCGATTAGATTCATCAGGCTTCATATATGTACAGCTGGGTGTCGTCTGCGTAACAGTGGAAGTGTACGAGGTGCTTTCTGATGATGTTGCCTAAAGGGAGCAGATATAAGCTGAAGAGTATCGGTCCAAGGACAGAACCCTGTGGAACTCCATGACTAACACACACACACACACACACACACACACACACACACACACACACACACACACACACACACACACACACACACACACACACACACACACACACACATAAACATTCGACTGTGCACACACCTGCAGACACAATACAACACACCAACCTCTCTGAGCTGCAGCCTGCATCTCCTCTATCTCCTCCTCTTCCCCCCCCCCCTCCCCTCCAGGTCAGTGGACGAGGAGTGGGGGAGAGAGGAGGAGCTGATGTCTGGTCTCTGCCCCTCCTCCTCAACTTGACACTCCTCTGAGAGGAGAAACCTGGAGGACGAGGAGTCCGAAGAAGAGAGGACGACATGGATTGTACTCTGCTCCGGGACATCACAACCCTGAGAGAAGGAGAGGAAACTTCCTTTCATGGCAAAACATTAAATTACATTGACAACACAAAAGAAACATTGCAAAGTTTTTTGCATATTGTATGACATGTGTTCTATGACATGCAATGGAGAAAAAAAGAGCCACAAACAAGACACAGTTATTTATAAGATTAGAACCAAGGACTGATGTTCTATATTCATAGAACGTCTCCATATCCCGTAACAGGATCAACATTTTCCCCGAACACCAATGTGGCATCGAATCTGTGCCTGTCATCTTATTCCGTCTATTCTAATTTTGGCTTGATCTATAAGGAAGTATACTAACGTGAGACATATACATTGTGTTGATTTGTTCTAAGGACCAAACAAAAACAGGTTTCTCCCAGAATCGTTCCTAAACTTTGAAACACAAAATCGTAAAACTGAGAAATGAGGAATGAGGCTGGGCCACGAGTGTTGCAGAGTTTCTTCATTGTGACACAATTGATATGTGCTGTCTGTTTGTAGCCACACCCCCATGCACCACCCTCCACTGAAGATCTGCAGTTCTCTATTACCTCTTTTCCACCAAGGCAGTTCCAGAGCCTGATCTGGAACCAGTTCTTTGTGTTTCAACAGCCAAAGAACTGGGTCATGACCAGAAATACTGGTTCCAATCCAGAGTGGCACTACAGTAACTCGTTGCCCAGACCCGACTACGTCAGGGCCTTGGGGCGGGATTATCTTGATTTGTGATTAGATTGCATTTCACAGCTCATTTCACTCTCTCTCTCTCTTTGTCATGTAGTTCATGCATACTTGTACATAGTTAGGTTATCCTGAGGGCCAAGGAACAACTGCTGTGTCAGAGGCCTGTCCATATCTGGTGTAATTAAATGTGGGGTGTGAACAGGGTTCCTGGTTTGAACCCATCATGGAGGTCGCTGTACAAGCCTCCTTTAACAAAGATACACAGAGACCTACAGTGGGGAATCCTTCACGGAATCTTAAATCTCAGTCATTAACGCTGTGTAGAGGACAAGTGTCCGTTCTGCAGCCAGAGAGAGACACTGTCTGCTCTCGTCTCTTCGCTCTATTTGTTTTACTGGACACCATTTTTAACAGATGTGAGGACGTGTTTACAATCGCTAGAGAAAACACAAGTACCAGCTTTTAAACTTTGTTTTAGCTCAGGCAAAGATGGCGGTGTATGTGAGCCGGAAAAGAAAAGTAGAAGAAGAACTGAACGTTGATGTGGTTCACTTGTTTGAGAAAATGGTGAAATCCAGACTTTTAATAGATTTTAGTTTTTACAGAGCGACACATGACCTGGAGAGTTCAGGCTGATGTGGGGACACAGAGAGGTTCTCTGCTCCGTCACAGACCAACAGCTGGTCTATGGACATGTTGAACAGAACCCAATAGAACGTAGATAAATGGAACAGAACCCACTGGAACCCAGTAGGACGTAGATATATAGAACAGAACTCATATCATTCACAAAAATCTGATGAAAAAGTGCAAGAGAACATCTGAAAACAAACACTAGCAGAGTAGAGGACTGTGATACCTGTAGCTGACCTCTGACCTGTAGCTGACCTCTGACCTGTAGTGGACCTCACCTGCAGTGTGGCGGTGCTCTGTAGTTCCCTCCCAGCAAACAGAACCTTGAGCTCCTGTGGCCGGACTCCATGTTGACATCCCACTGCCTCCTTCAGCTCCGACACACTCGCCTCCTCCTGCAGCTCCACCACCTCTCCTGGGCCCAGGTTGTACCGCACGAACACTGAGGACACACAGGTAGAACCCAGTGGAACGTAGATAAATGGAACAGAACCCAGTAGAACGTAGATAAATGGAACAGAACCCAGTGGAACGTAGATAAATGGAACAGAACCCAGTAGAAAGTAGATAGATAGAACAGAACCCAGTAGAACGTAGATAGATAGAACAGAACCCAGTGGAACGTAGATAAATGGAACAGAACCCAGTAGAACGTAGATAAATGGAACAGAACCCAGTAGAACGTAGATAAATGGAACAGAACCCAGTGGAACGTAGATAAATGGAACAGAACCCAGTGGAACATAGATAAATGGAACAGAACCCAGTAGAACGTAGATAAATGGAACAGAACCCAGTGGAAAGTAGATAGATAGAACAGAACCCAGTAGAACGTAGATAAATGGAACAGAACCCAGTGGAACATAGATAAATGGAACAGAACCCAGTAGAACGTAGATAAATAGAACAGAACCCAGTAGAACGTAGATAAATGGAACAGAACCCAGTGGAACGTAGATAAATGGAACAGAACCCAGTAGAACGTAGATAAATAGAACAGAACCCAGTAGAACGTAGATAAATGGAACAGAACCCAGTGGAACGTAGATAAATGGAACAGAACCCAGTAGAACGTAGATAGATAGAACAGAACCCAGTAGAACGTAGATAGATAGAACAGAACCCAGTAGAACGTAGATAAATAGAACAGAACCCAGTAGAACGTAGATAAATAGAACAGAACCCAGTGGAACGTAGATAAATAGAACAGAACCCAGTGGAACGTAGATAAATGGAACAGAACCCAGTAGAACGTAGATAAATAGAACAGAACCCAGTAGAACGTAGATAAATGGAACAGAACCCAGTGGAACGTAGATAAATGGAACAGAACCCAGTAGAAAGTAGATAGATAGAACAGAACCCAGTAGAACGTAGATAGATAGAACAGAACCCAGTGGAACGTAGATAAATGGAACAGAACCCAGTGGAACGTAGATAAATGGAACAGAACCCAGTAGAACGTAGATAAATGGAACAGAACCCAGTAGAACGTAGATAAATGGAACAGAACCCAGTGGAACGTAGATAAATGGAACAGAACCCAGTAGAACGTAGATAAATGGAACAGAACCCAGTGGAACGTAGATAAATGGAACAGAACCCAGTAGAACGTAGATAAATAGAACAGAACCCAGTAGAACGTAGATAAATGGAACAGAACCCAGTAGAACGTAGATAAATGGAACAGAACCCAGTGGAACGTAGATAAATGGAACAGAACCCAGTAGAACGTAGATAAATAGAACAGAACCCAGTAGAACGTAGATAGATAGAACAGAACCCAGTGGAACGTAGATAAATGGAACAGAACCCAGTAGAACGTAGATAAATAGAACAGAACCCAGTGGAACGTAGATAAATGGAACAGAACCCAGTAGAACGTAGATAAATGGAACAGAACCCAGTAGAACGTAGATAAATAGAACAGAACCCAGTAGAACGTAGATAAATGGAACAGAACCCAGTAGAACGTAGATAAATGGAACAGAACCCAGTGGAACGTAGATAAATGGAACAGAACCCAGTAGAACGTAGATAAATAGAACAGAACCCAGTAGAACGTAGATAAATGGAACAGAACCCAGTGGAACGTAGATAAATGGAACAGAACCCAGTAGAACGTAGATAAATAGAACAGAACCCAGTAGAACGTAGATAAATGGAACAGAAGCCAGTGGAACGTAGATAAATGGAACAGAACCCAGTGGAACGTAGATAAATGGAACAGAACCCAGTAGAACGTAGATAAATGGAACAGAACCCAGTAGAACGTAGATAAATAGAACAGAACCCAGTAGAAAGTAGATAGATAGAACAGAACCCAGTAGAACGTAGATAAATAGAACAGAACCCAGTAGAACGTAGATAAATAGAACAGAACCCAGTAGAACGTAGATAAATGGAACAGAACCCAGTAGAACGTAGATAGATAGAACAGAACCCAGTAGAACATAGATAGATAGAACAGAACCCAGTAGAAAGTAGATAAATAGAACAGAACCCAGTAGAACGTAGATAAATAGAACAGAACCCAGTAGAACGTAGATAAATGGAACAGAACCCAGTAGAACGTAGATAAATAGAACAGAACCCAGTAGAAAGTAGATAGATAGAACAGAACCCAGTAGAACGTAGATAAATAGAACAGAACCCAGTAGAACGTAGATAGATAGAACAGAACCCAGTAGAACGTAAATAAATAGAACAGAACCCAGTAGAAAGTAGATAGATAGAACAGAACCCAGTAGAACGTAGATAAATAGAACAGAACCCAGTAGAACGTAGATAGATAGAACAGAACCCAGTAGAACGTAAATAAATAGAACAGAACCCAGTAGAAAGTAGATAGATAGAACAGAACCCAGTAGAACGTAGATAGATAGAACAGAACCCAGTAGAAAGTAGATAGATAGAACAGAACCCAGTAGAACGTAGATAGATAGAACAGAACCCAGTAGAACGTAGATAGATAGAACAGAACCCAGTAGAACGTAGATAAATAGAACAGAACCCAGTAGAAAGTAGATAGATAGAACAGAACCCAGTAGAACGTAGATAGATAGAACAGAACCCAGTAGAACGTAGATAAATAGAACAGAACCCAGTAGAAAGTAGATAGATAGAACAGAACCCAGTAGAAAGTAGATAGATAGAACAGAACCCAGTAGAAAGTAGATAGATAGAACAGAACCCAGTAGAACGTAGATAGATAGAACAGAACCCAGTAGAACGTAGATAGATAGAACAGAACCCAGTAGAACGTAGATAAATAGAACAGAACCCAGTAGAAAGTAGATAAATAGAACAGAACCCAGTAGAACGTAGATAGATAGAACAGAACCCAGTAGAACGTAGATAGATAGAACAGAACCCAGTAGAACGTAGATAGATAGAACAGAACCCAGTAGAACGTAGATAAATAGAACAGAACCCAGTAGAACGTAGATAAATAGAACAGAACCCAGTAGAAAGTAGATAAATAGAACAGAACCCAGTAGAACGTAGATAGATAGAACAGAACCCAGTAGAACGTAGATAGATAGAACAGAACCCAGTAGAACGTAGATAAATAGAACAGAACCCAGTAGAAAGTAGATAGATAGAACAGAACCCAGTAGAACGTAGATAGATAGAACAGAACCCAGTAGAAAGTAGATAGATAGAACAGAACCCAGTAGAACGTAGATAGATAGAACAGAACCCAGTAGAACGTAGATAGATAGAACAGAACCCAGTAGAACGTAGATAGATAGAACAGAACCCAGTAGAACGTAAATAAATAGAACAGAACCCAGTAGAAAGTAGATAGATAGAACAGAACCCAGTAGAACGTAGATAAATAGAACAGAACCCAGTAGAACGTAGATAAATAGAACAGAACCCAGTAGAACGTAGATAGATAGAACAGAACCCAGTAGAACGTAAATAAATAGAACAGAACCCAGTAGAAAGTAGATAGATAGAACAGAACCCAGTAGAACGTAGATAGATAGAACAGAACCCAGTAGAACGTAGATAAATAGAACAGAACCCAGTAGAACGTAGATAAATAGAACAGAACCCAGTAGAAAGTAGATAGATAGAACAGAACCCAGTAGAACGTAGATAAATAGAACAGAACCCAGTAGAAAGTAGATAAATAGAACAGAACCCAGTAGAACGTAAATAAATAGAACAGAACCCAGTAGAACGTAGATAGATAGAACAGAACCCAGTAGAACGTAGATAAATGGAACAGAACCCAGTAGAACGTAGATAAATGGAACAGAACCCAGTAGAAAGTAGATAAATAGAACAGAACCCAGTAGAACGTAGATAAATAGAACAGAACCCAGTAGAAAGTAGATAAATAGAACAGAACCCAGTAGAACGTAGATAGATAGAACAGAACCCAGTAGAACGTAGATAGATAGAACAGAACCCAGTAGAACGTAGATAGATAGAACAGAACCCAGTAGAACGTAGATAGATAGAACAGAACCCAGTAGAAAGTAGATAGATAGAACAGAACCCAGTAGAACGTAGATAGATAGAACAGAACCCAGTAGAAAGTAGATAGATAGAACAGAACCCAGTAGAAAGTAGATAAATAGAACAGAACCCAGTAGAACGTAGATAGATAGAACAGAACCCAGTAGAACGTAGATAGATAGAACAGAACCCAGTAGAAAGTAGATAAATAGAACAGAACCCAGTAGAAAGTAGATAAATAGAACAGAACTCACAGATCATTGGTCACTTCGTCCTGTCGTGTTTACAGTGAGTGAGCTGCGGTGCACTCTGGGTAGTGTAGTCCCGCTGCGCGCACACAAACCAAGGACACAAGGGACAAACGTCACTTCGCAGAACTACAGCGCGGTCACGCAGGAATGACGTAACGGAGCGGCACCGGAAGCGGAGGTATTTATGAATTTTAATAAACTTGTATTTTTCTTTGTGTTTTTTTTCTGAGCTGAAAAGTCGATACATTTCCGATTTTAACTGTTTCCTGTTTGTGATGACGGACATCAGCGTCCTGCAGGGGACACACAGCGGGACACACAGCGGGACACACACCGGGACACACACCGGGACACACAGCGGGACACACACCGGGACACACACCGGGACCAGCGGGACACACACCGGGACACACAGCGGGACCAGCGGGACCAGCGGGACCAGCGGGACCGGCAGGACGGTGAGATCCTCTGTGTCAAGATACTCTACATATTATATTATATAAACTGAACATATAAAATCAAGTACATGTTACAAAAACCCTAAATACTATTATTACATATACAGCTGCTGTCTGTACATATTATATAGACATATTATTAACGGTATGTTATATCCATTACAAACTCTGCCCCTGATATAAACTCTACATGTGATTTAAACTTCTATAATATATATGTGTGTGTGTGTGTGTGTGTGTGTCTGTGTGTCTGAGCCCAACCTGTCACCGGACAAAAAAGAATTACATAAAACGATTACAATTTACAAACAGGAAAGAATTTGAATATATAGTACAATATATTCCTGTTTGTAAATTCTCATCTTTGACCCTGATGGATTGTTGATATTGACAAGTTGAGAGTAAGGATTTGAGGATTTCTCTACAATAACCATTACTTCTCTCCGCTGCGAGCACAATGCATGATGGTCTATTTTGCTCGGTTGACCATCGGTTGTACACAATTTTTCATGATGCTTTATGGGAAACAGTGAGTGCTCTATAAAGGGTCTATATATGGAGTATTGATTAGTGAGTGATTTCGTACACAACAGGAAGCAGGAATGACTGAACAGGTGCAGACAGGAAGTAAAGTAAGAAGCATGCAGAAGGAAAGAACTTTCAAATTAAAACAGGAAACAATGAACTCAGAGTGCAAAGAAAAATACAAAAACACAAATAAACACAAAGTCCAAACACAAGGAAACTGCACAACACAAATCAAGGCTTTAAAAAACGTCCCTCTATGTCCTGTAGGTGGTGAAGGTGGAGTCCGGTGTGTCGGCTCTGACCCCATCACAGTTTGCTGAGCTTCACTTCCTGCGCTCGAGGGTTAGAGAGCTGGAGAGAGAGAAAGCAGAGGTGTCGGCCGAGAACCAGAGACTGAAGAACATGTTGGTCCACGGTGAGTTCAGATCCAAGTCACTGCTTCAGGGCGTCAGCTGTAAAACATTCACTTCATCCGGGCACATACATGATAACATTTATATTTATGTATGATGACTCACAACATGTAAGAACTTGTAAATGTGCTGTGTTCATCAGGTCAGGTGAGAGATCAGGTGACAGATCAGGTGACGGGTCAGGTGACGGGTCAGGTGACGGGTCAGGTGACAGGTCAGGTGACAGGTCAGGTGACGGGTCAGGTGACAGGTCAGGTGACGGGTCAGGTGACGGGTCATGACAGGTGACGGGTCAGACGACAGGTCAGGTGACAGGTCAGGTGACAGGTCAGGTGACGGTTCAGATGACAGATCAGGTGACGGGTCAGGTGACAGGTGACGGGTCAGGTGACAGGTCAGACGACAGATCAGGTGACAGGTCAGGTGACAGGTCAGGTGACAGGTCAGGTGACGGGTCAGGTGACGGGTCATGACAGGTGACGGGTCAGACGACAGGTCAGGTGACGGGTCAGGTGACAGGTCAGGTGACGGTTCAGATGACAGATCAGGTGACGGGTCAGGTGACAGGTCAGGTGACAGGTCAGGTGACAGGTCAGGTGAGAGATCAGGTGACAGATCAGGTGACGGGTCAGGTGACAGGTCAGGTGACGGGTCAGATGACGGTTCAGATGACAGATCAGGTGACAGGTCAGGTGACGGGTCAGACGACAGGTCAGGTGACGGGTCAGGTGACAGGTCAGGTGACAGGTCATGACAGGTGACGGGTCAGGTGACAGGTCAGGTGACGGGTCAGATGACGGTTCAGATGACAGATCAGGTGACAGGTCAGATGACGGGTCAGACGACAGGTCAGGTGACGGGTCAGGTGACAGGTCAGGTGACAGGTCAGATGACGGTTCAGATGACAGATCAGGTGACAGGTCAGGTGACAGGTCAGGTGACGGTTCAGATGACAGATCAGGTGACGGGTCAGGTGACAGGTCAGGTGACAGGTCAGGTGACAGGTCAGGTGAGAGATCAGGTGACAGATCAGGTGACGGGTCAGGTGACAGGTCAGGTGATGGGTCAGATGACAGATCAGGTGACAGGTGACAGGTCAGGTGACAGGTCAGGTGACAGGTCAGGTGACAGGTCAGATGACAGATCAGGTGACGGGTCAGGTGAAAGGTCAGGTGACGGGTCATGACAGGTGACAGGTCAGACGACAGGTCAGGTGACAGGTCATGACAGGTGACAGGTCAGACGACAGGTCAGGTGACGGGTCATGACAGGTGACGGGTCAGACGACAGGTCAGGTGACGGGTCAGGTGACGGGTCAGATGACAGATCAGGTGACGGGTCAGACGACAGGTCAGGTGACGGGTCAGGTGACAGGTCATGACAGGTGACGGGTCAGACGACAGGTCAGGTGACGGGTCAGGTGACAGGTCAGGTGACAGGTCAGACGACAGGTCAGGTGACAGGTCAGGTGACGGGTCAGGTGACAGGTCAGGTGACAGGTCAGGTGACAGGTCAGATGACAGATCAGGTGACAGGTCAGGTGACAGGTCAGATGACAGATCAGGTGACAGGTCAGGTGACAGGTCAGGTGACGGGTCAGATGACAGATCAGGTGACAGGTCAGGTGACAGGTCATGACAGGTGACGGGTCAGACGACAGGTCAGGTGACGGGTCAGGTGACAGGTCAGGTGACAGGTCAGGTGACGGGTCAGGTGACAGGTCATGACAGGTGACGGGTCAGATGACAGATCAGGTGACGGGTCAGACGACAGGTCAGGTGACGGGTCAGGTGACAGGTCATGACAGGTGACGGGTCAGACGACAGGTCAGGTGACGGGTCAGGTGACAGGTCAGGTGACAGGTCAGATGACAGATCAGGTGACAGGTCAGGTGACAGGTCAGATGACAGATCAGGTGACAGGTCATGACAGGTGACAGGTCAGATGACAGATCAGGTGACAGGTCAGACGACAGGTCAGGTGACGGGTCATGACAGGTGACGGGTCAGACGACAGGTCAGGTGACGGGTCAGGTGACAGGTCAGATGACAGATCAGGTGACAGGTCAGGTGACAGGTCAGGTGACAGGTCAGGTGACGGGTCAGGTGACAGGTCAGGTGACGGGTTCAGACATGAACCCGGGTTCAGACATGATGTCATGGTTGTAACATACATCTACTGATGCACTTGGACACATCCTTGGGACATGCTGGTGGTTTCACTGGGCAACACATTGTACACCGAATGGACGAGGAACTTCCACAAGTCATGTTTTGGTCCAATGCCCCATTGCTACCACATCCCCACCATCTGGCTTGACTCCAGTTCTCACTTCTTGCTGGACCAGGTTACCCTCAGCAAACTGCAGAGGCTCCCATTAGTGCTGTGTGATGCAGTTGAGATTCCGCCTGGTCCACTGCCTCCTGTGCCCGCCCCTTTCTGCCAGTCCTGATGTCTATGCCAGGCTTTGGGTTGTTGGACTCCCTGTACTGAAGCACCTCCTGGGCTCGGGTAACCATGAACTCCTCGCTGATGGTGTTTAATGGGAGTTTGAGCCTGTTGCTCTTGCCATAGAGGGCAGCTCAGGCTTCTTGGTGCCTCAACCACCTGCAGAGATGACCACTTATTCTCCTTTCCGTCCTCCTCCAGGATGCTATGCTTTGTATATCCAGGCTTTGAATTTGCCTGGTGGTGTCAGACATCTTTCCAGGTCTCTGTTTGTCGCTTTTATAGAACCAGTGTCCCTTAGGGTGCAGTCGAAGGTATTTCCCCAAGGCTCTTAATGGCTTTCTCTACAGCAGATGGGATTTGAGTCCTCTGAGAAAGAAGTGGAAACTATTTACCACCTTCCCTCCCTTTTGTATGAGGGACCTGGAGTTTTCTGGCTTGAAGCACATCTAAGCCTAAGTGGTGAGTCTTTCCAATCCTTGAAGGATCCATCTGCTTCCTGGGACCAACGTGGTTATTATTGTCAGCTCATCCACGAAGGCTCTGATGAGGGGCTGGCGGACTCCAGACTTGTTTGAATTGAAGATGTCATAGTAATCCATCAAGAGGTATTTGATGTGGTCCAGCTATAGCACCAGCAGGTCTCCTTTTCCTTCCCGTGCCTCTTCTTGAGTCCTACCAAAGGTGTTTGCCAGGAAGGCCATGCATTTCCTGGTTCTTTCTTTGGAATGCTCCTGTGCCATTCGGCTCTACGGAGGGTTATTAGCTCAGGATACAGCAGAGTTATGCCATCCTGTCATTGGCCCGTGTCCAAGAAGCATCACATTTCACAGATCTATGTTAAACCAGATCTATATTACCCAGAATACATCAGGTTTTTCATATTGTTCATATGTTCAAGTTTAATTTTATGATCTTTAATATCTCTACATTTCTCAGAAATCCCTGGACTTCTTTCCACCATGTGGCAGACGCTGGGGCAGATCAACAGCCACCCCTGCGTCTCCACGGCAACAGGCCGAAGTGACAGCTATGCTCCATATCACCACTCAGCGACCAATCAGGACGGAGATTTCAGCCCTCAGGTGCAGCAGGAGGCCCTGAGCGTAGAGCTGTCAGGGTCCTGGGGTCCGCTGGGCTCCGACGACGAGGACGGACCTGGAGCCAACATGGAGCTGGGGAATCACATGGGAGAGGAGGGGCCCCTCTGTAGCCAGACTGACATGGAGGAGCTGAGGAGGAGCCAGTGTTCCATCGGAGACGCACCTGGAGAGGTGAGAAGCCCTCAGATCCACATCTGGATCTGGTGCACTGATTTAGATCTGGTTTATCATAGATCTGGTTTAACATAGATCTGATTTAATATAGATCTGGTTTAACATAGATCTGGTTCAATATAGATCTGGTTTGATCTGTCCAGGTGAGCCCGGTGGAGGTGTTTCCAGGCTCTGGCGTGCTCTGTGATTTTCGGTGGTGGCAGGCAGCCAATCAGGCACAGTCTCCCACGGCAATGGCTCGGACACTGTTGCTGGGTGTGTTTGATATGAACACGCTGATGAACAGTAACCTGAGGGGTGGGCGGAGCCGCCGGCCTGCCTTCCACCCTCAACGCAGTGCGCTCGACCCACACAAGATCAACGCCATCTTCAGTAGGTTGAGACAGTGATGAAGTGTTTCTGTAATATGGCGTCTCTCTGAAAGTCTCCCTCTCTTTCTAGACGCCATCTTGGCTCGGTTTCCTCTCGCTAAGAAAGGAGTCATCGGCTCAGGCATCAACTCCAAACTGTCTGAGATCCGATTCCGCTCTCGCAGAGCCAATCCAGATGCCCAGTTCCTCTGACAGACAGCTGGCCCCGCCTACCTCACTGAAACCTACATTTACACCTCTGAACAAAAAAACTACAAAAATTAGTTTTATTTCTATTTTTCCTGCAAAAACAGAAACTGATTTAAATAAAGTTGAGTTTAAATAAACTAATGAAAGTGATCACAACAGATTCATGAGTCACACATGATGGTCTCCCTGTGAGTGTGTGTGTGTGTGTGTGTGTGTGTGTGTGTGTGTGTGTGTGTGTGTGTGTGTGTGTGTGTGTGTGTGAGTGTGAGAGTGAGAGTGTGTGTGAGTGTGTGTGAGTGTGTGTGTGTGTGTGTGCGTGTGTCTCTGTGTGTGAGTGTGAGTGTGAGTGTGAGTGTGTCTGTGTGTGCGTGTGTGTGTGTGTGTGTGTATCTGTGTGAGTGAGTGTCACTTTGTGTATCTTTGTGTGTGTGTGTGTGTGTGTGATTATGTGTGAGTGTATCAGTGTGTGTCTGTCTGTGTGTGAGTGTGAAGAGGAGGCGGAGCCGTTCTTCAGTCTCACATTCAACAAACAGCAGAATTAAAAGGATTTTATCTGAATTCAATCAAACAGGATTCAAAGATTCATTCAGGACAAATTCATATGTGGTGAGTTTTGAAAACAGAATCTGAATCAAGTTTAGAATCAGTGATTTATTCAGCGTGTCTGTGAATTCATGTGAAGCTGCAGCTGTTCATGACTTTCAGCTTCAAACTGACTCGTCTCAGATTTTGTTTTTTGGCTTTTAAATGTTTTGAATCTTTTCACAATATTTGATGATTCAGTGAACGAGATGATTTCAAATCAAAACCTACAAATCTTTTCTCACTTCAGATATGAAGAAGAAGAATTTTCTGAGAGGAAGAGATAGAAGGATGGACACAGCTTTTTATTTATAGAAAGTTTGACGTTTTAGAACAGCTGATGCTTGAAAACAGCAAAACATGTTTTCATCTAGTTTTTAAAGTAAAGGGAGATCAAATATAAATGTAAATATAAAGAAGATGAAGTTTTCATTGTGACATTAACAGAAGACGTTTTGTTTCTATGCTGACAGAAGATGAAGTTCGAGAACAGCTTCTTCACCCTGAACGTTGGCGGTCGCAGGTTTTTCTTCTCTGCAGAGATGATGAAGCGACTTCCTCTGAGCAGACTCAGTCGACTGCATCGCTGCCTGTCGGACACCGAGCTGCTGGAGCTCTGTGACGACTACGACCGCGACCGCAACGAGTTTTTCTTCGACCGGCACTCGGAGGCCTTCAGCTTCATCATGCTCTATGTGCAACATGGAAAACTGCGCTTTGTGCCGCACATGTGTGAGCTGTCCTTCTACAATGAGATGCTCTACTGGGGCCTGGAGAGCGCCGACCTGCAGCCGTGCTGCCAGCGACGCCTCGACGACCGCATGTCTGACTGCTTTGTTCACTTCTTCCCAGAGGAGGGGCCCCGGGAGCCCGACGAGCCCGAGAGCCGCTGGCTGGAGAGGATGAGGAGGATGTTTGAGGAGCCCACATCAACGCTGGCAGCGCAGATCCTCGCCTCGGTGTCGGTGCTGTTTGTGGTCATCTCCATGGTGATGCTGTGTGCCAGCACCTTACCAGACTGGAAGGTCACCCTGGACCAGCACAGGTAGGTCACATGTAAACATGTCCATGTGCATACATGTAGATTGAAATGATATGTTGAACATATATCTGTCTGTGGATCAACTCATTCATCAAGGTCTTTGTTCTGATTGGTTCTCTCTTTTCCTCTTCTTTCTAATTGGCTCCCGCCCCCTGCAGGATCATTGAAGCGGTCTGTATTGGTTGGTTCACGGCTGAGTGTATCATTCGTCTCCTGGTGTCTCGTGATAAATGTGAGTTTGTCCGTCGTCCTCTGAACATCATCGACCTGTTGGTCATCACGCCGTACTACGTCTCCATCACTGCGAGCCTCCTGACGGGGGAGAACTCTCAGCTGCAGCGTGCCGGTGTCACCCTGCGTGTCCTGCGTATAATGAGGATCTTCTGGGTGATCAAGCTGGCGCGTCACTTCGTGGGTCTGCAAACGCTTGGCCTGACGCTACGGCGCTGCTATCGTGAGATGGTGATGCTGCTGGTCTTTATCTGTGTTGCCATGGCAATCTTCAGCGCGCTGGCCCAGCTGCTGGAGCACGGGCTGGACCTGGAGGCTGGAAACCCGGACTATGCCAGCATCCCTGCCGCCTGCTGGTGGGTCATCATCTCCATGACGACGGTGGGCTACGGTGACATGTACCCAGTGACGGTGGCGGGACGGGTGTTGGGTGGCCTCTGTGTTGTGAGCGGCATCGTGCTGCTTGCTCTGCCCATCACCTTCATCTACCACAGCTTCATCCAGTGCTACCACGAGCTCAAGGTGCGCTCCACCCGCTGCAGCCACAGCCTCGCCAACGACTTCCTCTGACTCAGCAGTTTATCCACTGACCGCGGAGAAAAGCTGCCAATGATCTGAGCACCAGCTTCGTCTCAGGATCGGAGCTGAGTCATCAGAAAGTGACGCCATGTTCATCACGTAGAAAACGATCAGTGAATCATGTTGCTGAGCAGAATCTGAAATATTGACTTTTAAAGGACAAAATTCTTCATGAGTTTGATCCACTGTTATTATTATTATTATTATGACTTTTGTTATTATTATTATCGTTATTATTATTATTATTGTTGTTGTTGTTATATTAAAAGAAAAGTTGAGATGAGACAAGTTAAGATAAGATAAGTCAATCAAGATGATGGTTGTTCTGGAAGTTTCCTGGCAGCTGGTGAAAGGAGAACTCAGGCAGCAGCTGAAGGTTTGAATGTAGACTTGATGCATCAAGGAGACCAGAAGGTGAAACAACATACAAACACTAACAGAGCAACATGAGCAACTGTCTCCACCAAGTCTGAAGATGTCTCCCACAGCCTCCCAGTATATCTCCCTCACCCTGCGTCACCCATGAAGGTCCCTCTCTCTGTTACATGGAGGTGTTTGCATCCTATTGGACAGTTCAGTGTAAAGTGTGTGTTCATGAATCACATTGTGTCCTCACGTCTGGTGAAACACACAAAGAGTCGGTGTCTCTGTCTGGAGCCTCTGAGTTAGATCTGAACGTCCCTGAGTGAAGACACTACAATGTCCTGTTGGTCCTTTATCTATAACCTGACCTGGGTTCTGCTCAGAGAGAGAAGGAGGATCTGTGGAACCAGACAGGCTCTATTCTCCTGTACAGATAGAATATACACTATACTTAATATATAGTGACATATACTGTAATGTGGGAGGATGGTCAAATTCCTCAACAATGATGATGATGATGATGATGATGATGATGATGATGATGAACATATCATATGATGATTAATATGATTGTCATCTTTATCATCCTGTTGGTGAAACCATCCATGGTTTCCATGGTAACAGGATGGATGAGCTGCTGCTGAGTGAAATGTGTCACTGACGTCTTCATCATCTTCTTCATCTCCTGCAGCGAAACGTTCTCTTCCTGCAGGGACGGGTTCTCGATGGAACCGTGAGAATGTCTCACAGACTTTTAACATTGGACAAAACAGGAGTCAAATCAGACAATGATGTTGAAATGAGTTGATCTCCTCTTCATCCTCCTCTTCATCCTGGTCTCGTGTGGATGGAGGATTATTAACCCTAAAATTAAACTGACAATGTTTCTCTTTTTATTTCTTTGTCTTCTGATACTGAATCAAATCTACTTCACATACAGATACAAAATAAATGATTGACAATCAGCAAGTAATGACATTTACTCAGGTACTATAGTGAAATACGACTTAGAGAGGGTTGTACTTGTTGTATTTGTGTTTTATTCTTCTACTCCACTACATCTCACAGACAAATGCTTTTGACTTTAACCCGACAGTTTTAGTTTCTCATCATTTACAGATGACAATGAATATTTCTGATAAACTGAAGGATCCTTAATTGATGTGACGTCCTATCACAACCTGACTATAACCACAACCTAAGAATAACCACAACCTAAGAATAACCACAACCTGACTATAACCGCAACCTGACTATAACCGCAACCTGACTATAACCACAACCTAAGAATAACCACAACCTGACTATAACCACAACCTAAGAATAACCACAACCTAAGAATAACCACAACCTGACTATAACCACAACCTAAGAATAACCGCAACCTGACTATAACCACAACCTAAGAATAACCACAACCTAAGAATAACCACAACCTGACTATAACCGCAACCTGACTATAACCGCAACCTGACTATAACCACAACCTAAGAATAACCACAACCTAAGTATAACCACAACCTGACTATAACCACAACCTGACTATAACCACAACCTAAGAATAACCGCAACCTAAGTATAACCACAACCTGACTATAACCACAACCTGACTATAACCACAACCTAAGAATAACCACAACCTGACTATAACCACAACCTAAGTATAACCACAACCTGACTATAACCACAACCTGACTATAACCACAACCTGACTATAACCACAACCTGACTATAACCACAACCTAAGTATAACCACAACCTGACTATAACCACAACCTAAGTATAACCACAACCTGACTATAACCACAACCTGACTATAACCACAACCTGACTATAACCACAACCTGACTATAACCACAACCTAAGAATAACCGCAACCTGACTATAACCACAACCTAAGAATAACCACAACCTGACTATAACCACAACCTAAGAATAACCGCAACCTGACTATAACCACAACCTAAGAATAACCACAACCTAAGTATAACCACAACCTGACTATAACCACAACCTAAGTATAACCACAACCTGACTATAACCACAACCTGACTATAACCACAACCTAAGTATAACCACAACCTGACTATAACCACAACCTGACTATAACCACAACCTGACTATAACCACAACCTAAGAATAACCACAACCTGACTATAACCACAACCTAAGAATAACCACAACCTAAGTATAACCACAACCTGACTATAACCACAACCTAAGTATAACCACAACCTGACTATAACCACAACCTAAGTATAACCACAACCTGACTATAACCACAACCTGACTATAACCACAACCTGACTATAACCACAACCTGACTATAACCACAACCTAAGAATAACCGCAACCTGACTATAACCACAACCTAAGAATAACCACAACCTGACTATAACCACAACCTAAGAATAACCGCAACCTGACTATAACCACAACCTAAGAATAACCACAACCTAAGTATAACCACAACCTGACTATAACCACAACCTAAGTATAACCACAACCTGACTATAACCACAACCTGACTATAACCACAACCTAAGTATAACCACAACCTGACTATAACCACAACCTGACTATAACCACAACCTGACTATAACCACAACCTAAGAATAACCGCAACCTGACTATAACCACAACCTAAGAATAACCACAACCTAAGTATAACCACAACCTGACTATAACCACAACCTAAGTATAACCACAACCTGACTATAACCACAACCTGACTATAACCACAACCTAAGTATAACCACAACCTGACTATAACCACAACCTGACTATAACCACAACCTGACTATAACCACAACCTAAGAATAACCGCAACCTGACTATAACCACAACCTGACTATAACCACAACCTGACTATAACCACAACCTAAGAATAACCGCAACCTGACTATAACCACAACCTGACTATAACCACAACCTGACTATAACCACAACCTAAGAATAACCACAACCTGACTATAACCACAACCTAAGAATAACCGCAACCTGACTATAACCACAACCTGACTATAACCACAACCTGACTATAACCACAACCTAAGAATAACCACAACCTAAGTATAACCACAACCTGACTATAACCACAACCTAAGAATAACCGCAACCTGACTATAACCACAACCTAAGAATAACCGCAACCTGACTATAACCACAACCTGACTATAACCACAACCTGACTATAACCACAACCTGACTATAACCACAACCTGACTATAACCACAACCTGACTATAACCACAACCTAAGAATAACCACAACCTGACTATAACCACAACCTGACTATAACCACAACCTAAGAATAACCGCAACCTGACTATAACCACAACCTGACTATAACCACAACCTGACTATAACCACAACCTGACTATAACCACAACCTGACTATAACCACAACCTAAGAATAACCACAACCTGACTATAACCACAACCTGACTATAACCACAACCTAAGTATAACCACAACCTGACTATAACCACAACCTGACTATAACCACAACCTGACTATAACCACAACCTAAGTATAACCACAACCTGACTATAACCACAACCTGACTATAACCACAACCTGACTATAACCACAACCTGACTATAACCACAACCTAAGAATAACCACAACCTGACTATAACCACAACCTGACTATAACCACAACCTGACTATAACCACAACCTAAGTATAACCACAACCTGACTATAACCACAACCTAAGAATAACCACAACCTGACTATAACCACAACCTAAGTATAACCACAACCTGACTATAACCACAACCTAAGTATAACCACAACCTGACTATAACCACAACCTAAGAATAACCACAACCTGACTATAACCACAACCTAAGTATAACCACAACCTGACTATAACCACAACCTGACTATAACCACAACCTGACTATAACCACAACCTAAGTATAACCACAACCTGACTATAACCATAACCTGACTATAACCACAACCTGACTATAACCACAACCTGACTATAACCACAACCTAAGAATAACCACAACCTGACTATAACCACAACCTGACTATAACCACAACCTGACTATAACCACAACCTAAGTATAACCACAACCTGACTATAACCACAACCTAAGAATAACCACAACCTGACTATAACCACAACCTAAGTATAACCACAACCTGACTATAACCACAACCTAAGTATAACCACAACCTGACTATAACCACAACCTAAGAATAACCACAACCTGACTATAACCACAACCTAAGTATAACCACAACCTGACTATAACCACAACCTGACTATAACCACAACCTGACTATAACCACAACCTGACTATAACCACAACCTAAGTATAACCACAACCTGACTATAACCACAACCTAAGTATAACCACAACCTGACTATAACCACAACCTGACTATAACCACAACCTGACTATAACCACAACCTGACTATAACCACAACCTAAGAATAACCGCAACCTGACTATAACCACAACCTAAGAATAACCACAACCTGACTATAACCACAACCTAAGAATAACCGCAACCTGACTATAACCACAACCTAAGAATAACCACAACCTAAGTATAACCACAACCTGACTATAACCACAACCTAAGTATAACCACAACCTGACTATAACCACAACCTGACTATAACCACAACCTAAGTATAACCACAACCTGACTATAACCACAACCTGACTATAACCACAACCTGACTATAACCACAACCTAAGAATAACCGCAACCTGACTATAACCACAACCTGACTATAACCACAACCTGACTATAACCACAACCTAAGAATAACCGCAACCTGACTATAACCACAACCTGACTATAACCACAACCTGACTATAACCACAACCTAAGAATAACCACAACCTGACTATAACCACAACCTAAGAATAACCGCAACCTGACTATAACCACAACCTGACTATAACCACAACCTGACTATAACCACAACCTAAGAATAACCACAACCTAAGTATAACCACAACCTGACTATAACCACAACCTAAGAATAACCGCAACCTGACTATAACCACAACCTAAGAATAACCGCAACCTGACTATAACCACAACCTGACTATAACCACAACCTGACTATAACCACAACCTGACTATAACCACAACCTGACTATAACCACAACCTGACTATAACCACAACCTAAGAATAACCACAACCTGACTATAACCACAACCTGACTATAACCACAACCTAAGAATAACCGCAACCTGACTATAACCACAACCTGACTATAACCACAACCTGACTATAACCACAACCTGACTATAACCACAACCTGACTATAACCACAACCTAAGAATAACCACAACCTGACTATAACCACAACCTGACTATAACCACAACCTAAGTATAACCACAACCTGACTATAACCACAACCTGACTATAACCACAACCTGACTATAACCACAACCTAAGTATAACCACAACCTGACTATAACCATAACCTGACTATAACCACAACCTGACTATAACCACAACCTGACTATAACCACAACCTAAGAATAACCACAACCTGACTATAACCACAACCTGACTATAACCACAACCTGACTATAACCGCAACCTGACTATAACCACAACCTAAGTATAACCACAACCTGACTATAACCACAACCTAAGAATAACCACAACCTGACTATAACCACAACCTAAGTATAACCACAACCTGACTATAACCACAACCTAAGTATAACCACAACCTGACTATAACCACAACCTGACTATAACCACAACCTAAGTATAACCACAACCTGACTATAACCACAACCTGACTATAACCACAACCTAAGAATAACCGCAACCTGACTATAACCACAACCTAAGAATAACCACAACCTAAGTATAACCACAACCTGACTATAACCACAACCTGACTATAACCACAACCTAAGAATAACCACAACCTGACTATAACCACAACCTGACTATAACCACAACCTAAGAATAACCGCAACCTGACTATAACCACAACCTAAGAATAACCACAACCTAAGTATAACCACAACCTGACTATAACCACAACCTAAGTATAACCACAACCTGACTATAACCACAACCTGACTATAACCACAACCTAAGAATAACCACAACCTGACTATAACCACAACCTGACTATAACCACAACCTGACTATAACCACAACCTAAGAATAACCACAACCTGACTATAACCACAACCTGACTATAACCACAACCTGACTATAACCACAACCTAAGAATAACCACAACCTGACTATAACCACAACCTGACTATAACCACAACCTGACTATAACCACAACCTAAGTATAACCGCAACCTGACTATAACCACAACCTAAGTATAACCACAACCTGACTATAACCACAACCTAAGAATAACCACAACCTGACTATAACCACAACCTGACTATAACCACAACCTGACTATAACCACAACCTAAGAATAACCGCAACCTGACTATAACCACAACCTGACTATAACCACAACCTAAGAATAACCGCAACCTGACTATAACCACAACCTAAGTATAACCACAACCTGACTATAACCACAACCTAAGAATAACCACAACCTGACTATAACCACAACCTGACTATAACCACAACCTAAGTATAACCACAATCAGTCATGTGACTGATGGTGATGATCATGTGACTGGTGGTGATGATCATGTGACTGATGGTGATGGTCATGTGACTGATGGTGATGGTCATGTGACTGATGGTGATGGTCATGTGACTGATGGTGATGGTCATGTGACTGATGGTGATGATCATGTGACTGATGGTGATGGTCATGTGACTGATGGTGATGATCATGTGACTGATGGTGATGGTCATGTGACTGATGGTGATGATCATGTGACTGGTGGTGATGATCATGTGACTGATGGTGATGATCATGTGACTGATGGTGATGATCATGTGACTGATGGTGATGGTCATGTGACTGATGGTGATGGTCATGTGACTGATGGTGATGATCATGTGACTGATGGTGATGATCATGTGACTGGTGGTGATGATCATGTGACTGGTGGTGATGGTCATGTGACTGATGGTGATGATCATGTGACTGATGGTGATGGTCATGTGACTGATGGTGATGGTCATGTGACTGATGGTGATGATCATGTGACTGGTGGTGATGATCATGTGACTGATGGTGATGATCATGTGACTGATGGTGATGATCATGTGACTGATGGTGATGGTCATGTGACTGATGGTGATGATCATGTGACTGATGGTGATGATCATGTGACTGATGGTGATGATCATGTGACTGATGGTGATGGTCATGTGACTGATGGTGATGATCATGTGACTGATGGTGATGGTCATGTGACGGTCGGTGATGGTCATGTGACTGGTGGTGATGATCATGTGACTGGTGGTGATGATCATGTGACTGATGGTGATGGTCATGTGACTGGTGGTGATGATCATGTGACTGATGGTGATGGTCATGTGACGGTCGGTGATGGTCATGTGACTGATGGTGATGATCATGTGACTGGTGGTGATGATCATGTGACTGATGGTGATGATCATGTGACTGATGGTGATGATCATGTGACTGGTGGTGATGATCATGTGACTGATGGTGATGGTCATGTGACTGATGGTGATGATCATGTGACTGATGGTGATGATCATGTGACTGATGGTGATGATCATGTGACTGATGGTGATGGTCATGTGACTGGTGGTGATGATCATGTGACTGATGGTGATGATCATGTGACTGATGGTGATGGTCATGTGACTGGTGGTGATGATCATGTGACTGATGGTGATGATCATGTGACTGGTGGTGATGGTCATGTGACTGATGGTGATGATCATGTGACTGGTGGTGATGATCATGTGACTGATGGTGATGGTCATGTGACTGGTGGTGATGATCATGTGACTGATGGTGATGGTCATGTGACGGTCGGTGATGGTCATGTGACTGATGGTGATGATCATGTGACTGGTGGTGATGATCATGTGACTGATGGTGATGATCATGTGACTGATGGTGATGGTCATGTGACTGGTGGTGATGATCATGTGACTGATGGTGATGGTCATGTGACGGTCGGTGATGGTCATGTGACTGATGGTGATGATCATGTGACTGGTGGTGATGATCATGTGACTGATGGTGATGATCATGTGACTGATGGTGATGATCATGTGACTGATGGTGATGATCATGTGACTGATGGTGATGGTCATGTGACTGATGGTGATGATCATGTGACTGATGGTGATGGTCATGTGACTGATGGTGATGATCATGTGACTGATGGTGATGATCATGTGACTGATGGTGATGATCATGTGACTGATGGTGATGGTCATGTGACTGATGGTGATGATCATGTGACTGATGGTGATGATCATGTGACTGGTGGTGATGATCATGTGACTGGTGGTGATGGTCATGTGACTGGTGGTGATGGTCATGTGACTGGTGGTGATGATCATGTGACTGATGGTCATGTGACTGATGGTGATGATCATGTGACTGGTGGTGATGGTCATGTGACTGGTGGTGATGATCATGTGACTGATGGTGATGATCATGTGACTGATGGTGATGATCATGTGACTGATGGTGATGATCATGTGACTGATGGTGATGGTCATGTGACGGTCGGTGATGGTCATGTGACTGGTGGTGATGATCATGTGACTGGTGGTGATGATCATGTGACTGATGGTGATGGTCATGTGACTGGTGGTGATGATCATGTGACTGATGGTGATGGTCATGTGACGGTCGGTGATGGTCATGTGACTGATGGTGATGATCATGTGACTGGTGGTGATGATCATGTGACTGATGGTGATGATCATGTGACTGATGGTGATGATCATGTGACTGATGGTGATGATCATGTGACTGGTGGTGATGGTCATGTGACTGATGGTGATGATCATGTGACTGGTGGTGATGGTCATGTGACTGGTGGTGATGATCATGTGACTGATGGTGATGATCATGTGACTGATGGTGATGATCATGTGACTGGTGGTGATGGTCATGTGACTGGTGGTGATGATCATGTGACTGATGGTGATGGTCATGTGACGGTCGGTGATGGTCATGTGACTGATGGTGATGATCATGTGACTGGTGGTGATGGTCATGTGACTGGTGGTGATGATCATGTGACTGATGGTGATGATCATGTGACTGATGGTGATGGTCATGTGACTGGTGGTGATGATCATGTGACTGATGGTGATGATCATGTGACTGATGGTGATGGTCATGTGACTGGTGGTGATGATCATGTGACTGATGGTGATGGTCATGTGACGGTCGGTGATGGTCATGTGACTGATGGTGATGATCATGTGACTGATGGTGATGGTCATGTGACTGATGGTGATGATCATGTGACTGATGGTGATGATCATGTGACTGATGGTGATGGTCATGTGACTGATGGTGATGATCATGTGACTGATGGTGATGATCATGTGACTGGTGGTGATGATCATGTGACTGATGGTGATGGTCATGTGACTGGTGGTGATGATCATGTGACTGATGGTGATGGTCATGTGACGGTCGGTGATGGTCATGTGACTGATGGTGATGATCATGTGACTGATGGTGATGGTCATGTGACTGATGGTGATGATCATGTGACTGATGGTGATGATCATGTGACTGATGGTGATGATCATGTGACTGATGGTGATGGTCATGTGACTGATGGTGATGATCATGTGACTGATGGTGATGATCATGTGACTGGTGGTGATGATCATGTGACTGGTGGTGATGGTCATGTGACTGGTGGTGATGGTCATGTGACTGGTGGTGATGATCATGTGACTGATGGTCATGTGACTGATGGTGATGGTCATGTGACTGATGGTGATGATCATGTGACTGGTGGTGATGGTCATGTGACTGGTGGTGATGATCATGTGACTGATGGTGATGATCATGTGACTGGTGGTGATGGTCATGTGACTGATGGTGATGATCATGTGACTGATGGTGATGGTCATGTGACTGATGGTGATGATCATGTGACTGATGGTGATGGTCATGTGACTGGTGGTGATGATCATGTGACTGATGGTGATGGTCATGTGACGGTCGGTGATGATCATGTGACTGGTGGTGATGGTCATGTGACTGATGGTGATGATCATGTGACTGATGGTGATGGTCATGTGACTGATGGTGATGATCATGTGACTGATGGTGATGGTCATGTGACTGATGGTGATGGTCATGTGACTGATGGTGATGGTCATGTGACTGATGGTGATGATCATGTGACGGTCGGTGATGATCATGTGGTGCAGGCCCCTGGACTGTGACTGTTTCCATGGCAACAATGTCAGGAATGAAGCAAAGAGTCAGTTTTCACAACATTTATTTGCATTTTTTTGTTGAAATCTTCAGTCTGTCATCTGACAGGAATGAGAACACATGATTGGCTCAAAACATGAATCATCAATCATCAACATCCCCACCCACACACCGATGACCCCACCCCTTCCCACATACACGCCCAAAATCTCCAGTCACACCCCTGACCCCGCCCCCTACTTGGACGTCCAGGTAAGTCCCTTCAGAGAGACGAGTGTAAAAAAAGACAAAGATAAACTGATGAATATTAAAAAGACAAAAAAGTAATAAACGTTAACCCCCCCCCCACACACACACGAGAGCCCCGCCCCCTTGTGACGGCCCCACCCCCACATTCAGGGAACATCTGAGCTGAAATGGTCCTGAAACAATCATAATCAGCAGCCAATCAGAGGAGAGGATTTGCTGTGTCCTGTAATCTGATTGGCTGAGTGTTTTATTTTTACAGTGTAGCTGAGGAGCTGCTCCCCCCAGTGGTGAACAGAAATATACAGACATCTGCAGTATATACAAACACAGATCCTGTCAGAGAGAGATGTCTCCCTCTGTCTGATTATTCACAACAAAACATGTCAGTCACAGCTTTAACTCTGGTAGCTCCCAATTTCCTCTCAACTTCCTGTTTACTACTTCTTTACTTCCTGTTTACTTCCCATTTAGCACCTCTTAACTTTCTGTTTACCTGGATTTCTCTGCCTTCTGGACTGATGCTCACCTGCGTCAGGTGAAAGGTTCTTTATTAGCAAACGGCTGATGATGGCTGTTGATTAGTGAAATGCATCCTGGTATTGGCAGTTGGTTTCTTTGAGGCAAAATGTGTGAGGGTTCATGTTCTTTAGTCTCATGATTCCTGTATGTTTCAACTTAGGGTGCATTCGGGTAATGTGGGACACACATAAGCTTCAGTCTGCTTCAGGACTTGTATGAATAGTTAACATGGACATCATGTAAGTGAAATCACATGACTTCATGTCTGTGATGTCACAAAAAGGGGCGGGGCTAACGCAAAAAAAAACCTTTCTATGAACAATATACATTTTATTATTATTTTCATAACGCTTTTTAAAAACTGGTAACTAGAAAACATCTTAAGAATCAAAGAAAGGTTTAAAATGTGGATCTAATGTGTAAAACAGATGTTGGAATAAGTTGCAGATGTAAAGAAAAAATTATATGTCCCAGAATTCACCCTAAATTAAATCAGTACGAATTTTAATTATTTTTATTTCATGAGTTCGGAGAAATTCCAGTTCTAGGGTTCTTATGAGTAATTATTATAAATCAATAAATCAAAAATGATTCAAGTTTTTTTTTTTTTTATTTAGATTTCAAAGAATAAAAAAACTACTTCAACTACTCTGTTTTTATTGGTGAAGAAAGCGTTACTGAGACCTGTCTTACTTGTCTCAGGTCTTTAAGTTTGTAAAAACTAAACTATTAACTTCATCGCCTCCTGCAGTTGTTCTCCCTTGTCCCCTGCTCTCTGCTGCCCCCTGTTGTCCAGGTGTGAGAGGTTATGTTCCCATCTCCAGGTTCAAACTGTGACATCACATGATTGGTGAAATAACCCATGTGACTCTGCAGCCGCACGCACACGCACCCATTTGTACTTCTACACTTGAGGACTCACTGAAGAATTGTTTTTGCCTGAATCTGAGAGAACTCATGAATCCAGACTGACGGAATAAGAGCAGCTGAATTATTAGTTGTTTTTGTTGTGACTATGACTTCTTTGATGTCATGTGTTCACATATGTTCATATATGTAAATGTTCTCACTTTACAAATATGTCCTCTGAACAGCTACGTAGCCTGGTCCTCACAAAGTCAGCTGTACCACAACACACACACACACACAGGGCCTGTCTATGAGGGCGGGGTGAAGGGGGGCAGGCCCTCGTCGCTGGGCGTGGCCGTGTCGTCGCTGGGCTCCAGGCTGTCTTTCAGACTCGCTGTGCTGTCGGAGGTGGGTGGAGTCGACTCAGAGTGAGGTGGGGTTAGCGCTGATATGGGCGGGGCTAGCTCAATGGGGGGTGGGCTTTCCGGAGAGGGTTCTTGGGTCCCATTGGCTGTTGGGGGGGGGTCAGATTCCTGTGACGCTGTGGTAGGAGGGGACAGAGTGAGGGTGGCATCTGCCAGACGGGACGCCGGGTTACACATCAGGCCGTCGTTAAGACAGAGCGAAGATTTCTCCACCAAACGCCACTGCATGATGCTGGTGTCCTTCCCCCCCGTCGAGATCAGGTGACTGTCGTTACACAGGAAGCTGACGTTGGTCACATGACTGCTGTGGGCGCTGTACTTATGACTGGGGGCCTGGAGACACATTGATTATTGATTAACTGAATGATCCATGTGTGTGTGTGTATGTGTGTGTGTGTGTGTGTGTCTCACCTTGGGGGTGGAGCATGGGTAAGTAAACAGGTGAACTTTGCAGAAGTCGTCAGCGAGAGCGATCACCTTCCTGTTGTGAGATCTGATCAGAGCGTTGATGTCGGTGCCATCGGAACCTTCCGGCCACACACCTGAAACACACACACACACATTGAGTCATTCTGATCAAAATAACGATTCTATTGAATTTAGTAAATTGTATAGTTGTGTGTCTCACACACACACACACACACACACACACACACACCGAACACGTGGTATCCCAGGACGCAGGTGTACGTCGCCCAGTCAATGTCTTTACACTCAGAACGATTTCTGATCAGTTTACAGCTGTTTGGAACGTCCCCTGAAAATACACAACTGTTACTACACACTGCAACAACACACAATATCTATGTCAAAGACGTAAAGTCTGAGCATTGAGTTGTATCAGATTACTTACACTACTAGTATCAGATTACCCACAGTACTAGTATCAGATTACTCTCAGTACTAGTATCAGATTACTCACAGTACTAGTATCAGTATTACTCACAGTACTAGTATAAGTATTACTGACAGTACTAGCATCAGTATTACTGACAGTACTAGTATCAAATTACCCACAGTACTAGTATCAGATTACTCTCAGTACTAGTATCAGATTACTCACAGTACTAGTATCAGTATTACTGACAGTACTGGTATCAGATTACTCTCAGTACTAGTATCAGATTACTCTCAGTACTAGTATCAGTATTCCTCACAGTACTAGTATCAGATTACTCACAGTACTAGTATCAGTATTCCTCTCAGTACTAGTATCAGTATTCCTCACAGTACTAGTATCAGATTACTCACAGTACTAGTATCAGTATTACTCTCAGTACTAGTATCAGTATTCCTCACAGTACTAGTATCAGATTACTCTCAGTACTAGTATCAGTATTCCTCACAGTACTAATATCAGATTACTCAGTACTAGTATCAGTATTACTCTCAGTACTGGTATCAGATTACTCTCAGTACTAGTATCAGTATTCCTCACAGTACTAGTATCAGTATTCCTCACAGTACTAGTATCAGATTACTCAGTACTAGTATCAGTATTACTCTCAGTACTAGTATCAGTATTACTGACAGTACTAGTATCAGATTACTCTAAATACTAGTATCAGATTACTCACAGTAGAGGATCTCGTAGTCTCCAGAGTTGGACATGAGGAAGTTGTTGTCAGGTGACCAGTCCAGATGTGTGATGTAACTGGAATGTCCCTGTGACATGAACACACGTCATCATCTTTAATCTTTAATGAATCCAAATCATTGAAGTAAAAAAAAAGAAAGTGCCTTCATGTTTCTCCTGTGGCGTCGCCAAGAGTCCTGAAGCCCTGACGGTCATTTTCAGAACAGTTTACACCACGTTTCTTAAATGTCTCTGATAACCTCCGAGTTACTTCACGATAGCTGCAGTTACAGCAGAGGAACCACAGGGGCAGTATGGAGGCAGATTTGTATTCTGTAGTTTTTTACCTTTGAAGAATCGGTCACCAGTTACTTCAATTGTATTGGATTTACTCCTGAACTATTCCTGTAGGGTCACGAGGGCAATGGACTTTAAGAGTTAGGGTTAAGTGAACTCTTACCGTGCACTTCCCGTAGCGACTGTACTTGCGTCCACTCTCAGAGACGGTGTAGAGGTAAATAAAGTTGTCATGAGATCCAACAGCCAGCAGACTTCCATCTGCAGAGGTGAAGAGAGGCATTCTGGGACATGTAGTTCACTTCTTTCATAATGTTGAGATGGAAACAGGATACTGTACCTACCCATAGAAAAACGCATCACTGACAGTTGCTCGTTCCCGTCGGTGTGGATCGCCACAAGATCTGTGGTCTCTGCATCCAGAACGTACCACCTGACACAGGATGAGACGAGTGAGAACCAGAAGAACCCAAGATCTGGAAAATTCTGATCTGTACACTGAGTGGATGGATTATGTAGATCTATAAATGATCTGTACTGACTTTCCCGAGTGTGTTCCTATAGCAACCACGGCTCCGCTGGGATGGAAGTCTGCACAGTGTCCGTGTTCCTGATCGAGAGGCAAAGCTGTCAATCACCTGTCAATCATTTGTCGAGAATCAATCAAGTCCATGCCCACCTCTAGTGTGCGGCTCCACTGCAGAGCGTGATCGAAGGAGTTCCACAGGCAGACGAGCCGGTCCTGAGCACACGTCAGAAACATCTGTCTGGACGGATGAGTCGCCAAACCCCACAGCTCGTCTGTGTGACCCTGAACACATCACAACTTCATGTTACACAGACCCTGAACACATCACAACTTCATGTTACACAGACCCTGAACACATCACGACTTCATGTTACACAGACCCTGAACACATCACAACTTCATGTTACACAGACCCTGAACACATCACGACTTCATGTTACAGACCCTGAACACATCACGACTTCATGTTACACAGACCCTGAACACATCACGACTTCATGTTACAGACCCTGAACACATCACGACTTCATGTTACAGACCCTGAACACATCACAACTTCATGTTACACAGACCCTGAACACATCACGACTTCATGTTACAGACCCTGAACACATCACGACTTCAGAAAATAAAAAGGTTGTGCATTTATTTCTGTGTAGTAAAGACACGTCTGGTTGATGCTTTGAAGGCGACACTAGGGTGCGTTTATAGCTTTTCAGGGTTTGTTCATTTCTCATTATGTTTGAAACATTTCTTCTGTCGGCTGTTTTCCTTCAGCAAATGATTCCTGATAATCCTGTGTCTCTGTGACATTGTGAAAATAAAACCTGATTAGCTACGTTTTCTCCATGTTATGGTACAAATCTGGTGGCTGTGAGCATCTGAGTGATGGAAGGGTCCGGAACACATTTGACATGTGATCTCACCTGAACCTCCACCAGGAAGCCGTCGTTGAAGGTTCCTCTTAGGATGAAGTTACGAGAAGTTCCAACCAGAAACTCTTCACCCTTCCCCTCAGACACGGCTCTGATGGTTCCATACTGATCAGGGACCTGAGAACAGTCATGAGACCCCACAATCAAACAGATCGGCAGAAAACTGTCACTGAACCACTTCTATAAAATCTACATTTTAACTAAGTGTGTATATTGTAACTGTGTGTGTGTGTGTGTGTGAGTGTAACTATGTGTGTGTCTGTGTGTGTGTGACCTCGATGTCTCGGTCTGCTCTCAGTTCATGGTCCCACAGGATAATCTTTCGGTCTTTTCCTCCTCCCGTCAGCAAAGTGCCGCTCCTCATCTCACACATACAGAAAACACTTCCCTCGTGACCTTTGACCTGCCGACTAATCTGAAATGCTACACACACACACACACACACACACACACACACACAATGTCACATCTGTCGTCTACTGAACTGAAATATTTATTAAAGTGAAGACAGAAGCTGACAAACATGAAAGAGGAAAATAAATTAAAGTAAAGAGGCAAATTCGACAAAAGAACTTCCTGCAGCAGCCAGCAGGAGGCAGCACATCACACTTTCCTTTCTACTTCCTGTTTAAAGGAATCTGCAGACTTTTATTTTGTCAACAGGAAGACAAGTTATTATCACTAAAACTTTACTGTTTCTTCTGAAACATGGATATGGATAATATTCAAAGAGTTAAAATCCAAAAAGATTCATCTACCAGTAAACACATAAACCTAACTCAGTCTAACTGGTTCTAACTGAGTCTAACTGGTTCTGAGTCTAACTGGTTCTTACTCAGTCTAACTGGTTCTGAGTCTAACTGGTTCTTACTCAGTCTAACTGGTTCTAACTCAGTCTAACTGGTTCTGAGTCTAACTGGTTCTGAGTCTAACTGGTTCTTACTCAGTCTAACTGGTTCTGAGTCTAACTGGTTCTGAGTCTAACTGGTTCTGAGTCTAACTGGTTCTTACTCAGTCTAACTGGTTCTGAGTCTAACTGGTTCTTACTCAGTCTAACTGGTTCTAACTCAGTCTAACTGGTTCTGAGTCTAACTGGTTCTGAGTCTAACTGGTTCTTACTCAGTCTAACTGGTTCTGAGTCTAACTGGTTCTTACTCAGTCTAACTGGTTCTAACTCAGTCTAACTGGTTCTGAGTCTAACTGGTTCTTACTCAGTCTAACTGGTTCTAACTGAGTCTAACTGGTTCTGAGTCTAACTGGTTCTTACTCAGTCTAACTGGTTCTGAGTCTAACTGGTTCTTACTCAGTCTAACTGGTTCTAACTGAGTCTAACTGGTTCGTACTCAGTCTAACTGGTTCTGAGTCTAACTGGTTCTTACTGAGTCTAACTGGTTCTAACTGAGTCTAACTGGTTCGTACTCAGTCTAACTGGTTCTAACTGGTTCTTACTGAGTCTAACTGGTTCTTACTGAGTCTAACTGGTTCTAACTGAGTCTAACTGGTTCTTACTGGTTCTAACTGAGTCTAACTGGTTCTAACTGATTCTAACTGAGTCCAACTGGTTCTAACTGGTTCTAACTGAGTCTAACTGGTTCTAACTGATTTTAACTGAGTCCAACTGGTTCTAACTGAGTCTAACTGAGTCCAACTGGTTCTAACTGGTTCTAACTGAGTCTAACTGATTCTAACTGAGTCCAACTGGTTCTAACTGGTTCTAACTGGTTCTAACTGATTTTAACTGAGTCCAACTGGTTCTAACTGGTTCTAACTGAGTCTAACTGATTCTAACTGAGTCTAACTGAGTCTAACTGGTTCTAATTGAGTCTTAATGATTCTAACTGAGTTTAACTGGTTGTAACTGGGTCTAGTTAAGTCTAACTGGTCCCTCCTAACCTCTGGGGCCCTTTCCTGTGGGTGTTTCAGCAGAGCTCCTGGTCCAGACCAGCAGGATACCTCCTGAGTCTCCGGTCAGGATGTCTCCAGTGCTCAGGAAGGACAGGCACTGGATGAACTTTGGCTTCTCATATTTCTGAAAACATGAGAAAATAGGAAAGAGTTAGACCAGGATAGTGGTGGTGGACCATGATGGTGCTGTCAGCTGATCGTGGACTATGATCACAACAAGACTTCTTGAGACACAACACGTCTCCTCACATCTTCTACCATCACTGACAGGAAGTCCTCAGTTCATCTGCTCCTTCATCTCCATCAGACATTATGTAGAAACACTTTAAACATGAAGTTACAAACTGGTTCTTCTCAGGTAGTGAATCCTGTTGTTGTGTTGATGTGTTCAGGTCCATCAGCACCTGTTGGACTTGTGTCCTGGGAGAGGATCCTCACATGGGACTGAGCTTTATTCACTGATCACTAAGTTTCTGTTTGACTCTAGTTGAGTTAAGAACAGAGGAAGTTGCTCCTTGTTAACATCCGTGAGACCAACTGGGAATATGAGACTAATAAAATGTGATTGATTAATTGACTGACTACAGACACTAGAACTACAGACCATGACTACAGCGTCAGACTAGGAGAAAGGTTCTAAGAGAAAAAGTTCAGGTTCATATAAACAGAACAATGTGGGTGTACAACTTTAAATCTTAAGGTTCCTTTGTGTTCAGCTGGGTGGAACTTCCTGTTCGTCTGAAGATCAAATTCCTCACATTCACTTTGTCCACGTCTCACTCCACCAAACTCATTTGTGTTTCTATTGACTCAATCCTTTGTTGACAAAGGTAACCGATTACTTTTTTTTATTATTTATCCATCACCAGTTTTATTTAGCTTCTGGGAAATGAAATCAATAACAGCAGATTATTGTGTTGATGTTATAATGATCAATATGTCAATATTAACATGAAACAATTATTGTTATATTGATATAAAAATCAATATATTTGAGCATCATGAACGTCGATCATATTTAACCTGGTGAAGACCTTAACTCTGTTTTCTTTTTTAACATTAGTAAAATTCAAAAGGAAAAACAACACTTTTATATCCTGTAAAAGATATACACTATCTCCACCAATAAGGAGCCTTAGCCCAACTATATATATCATCAAATAACTAATTAAAACCAAACTGATCAGAAACACTTGAACAAACTGTGTGATTCGAACTACCTGAAATGACAGAAACCATCTTTGACAAACATATATTTAACATCTACTTTGTTTTTATAGTGTGGTCCATGTCCCATCTGCTAACATGGAGGAGGAGTGTTTATGTTTGAGCTGTCATCGTCCATGACAACGTCGTCTGTATACATTCAGTTGATGGTTTTATTTACATGAACTTGAAAAAAAGTGCTCTCACCCCAAAGATTCCTTGTTTTCGAGCGAGCGAGGTTCCGGTCCAGGTCCAGAAGAAGATGTGGGACTTTCCACAGGTGACGATGGTGTTAGGGTCAGTGGGGTGGAACTCCACAGCCAGGACCACCTCGTTAGTGGTCTGTAACCAGTTAGAACCAATTCAAATAAAACTTCTTCAGCTCCCATTCAACCAGATTAATTAACTGTACAATTAAAAATGTAAGGAGCAACAGTTTTACAGTGAAACTGCATTATGAAAACAATAATTTAAAAATAAATTGTGTTGACCTTGATTTCAGCGATCTTTGACTTCCTCTGCCAATCCCAGACCGTCAACATGTGATCATTACAGTCGTCAATCACACTAAGGTGATGTCCCGAGTCCTGAAAGACAGACAGGTAAAGAGAGAGAGAGACGATGTGAGACAGAGTTTTTAAATGATTACTAAATTATCAATTATTTCTAATGATGTCACACAGAGGTCAGCAGAGACTTCAGTTCCCATGATGCAGCTGGTAATACTCACAGCTTTGGAGAAAGCCAGAGAACCGACACCGCGCTCGAAAGTTCCCAAACCAACGACCTGAAGAGTGGAGAGACTGACGCTGTCCCAGATCCGAACGTGAGGCTGCAGCGCCTGAACACAGACACTGGGATCAATACTAGTATCAATAATCAATATTATTACCCTTTTGTTTTTTTTAAGTCTTATAATTTTGAGACGACATCTGCTTCAATCTGTGTGTATAGTTACCATGGTTACAGAGGTGTAAGTTGTATATAGATACCATGGTTTGAAATATTAAAACAGTTAATTCAGACATTTACACATTGTCATTAAATTCAGTTGTTAATGAGAAATGTGAAACTGTCGTCACAGTTGTGATTAAGTTTTAGTCGTAGATGAAGCTTTCACTTTTAATGGAAATAAAATGTTTGTCCTCACTCGTCCGTCTTTGTCCACTCCTGCGATCTGTCCTGTAGCGATCCGGATTTTATCAGGATGTAGGGCCAGGCTGTCAAACACAAAGACATGATGTCCCTCACCTGTCACCACAGACCAATAGGAGAGCAGCATCGTAATGTTTTCTCACCACTTGACACAATCAGTGTGTCCGAGATAAAATCTCTGTGTTCGTTCTTCGTAGTTAAACAGAACCACGACCGACGCGATGAAGTAAACAATCTCTCCGGTAGGAAGCAGGTAGACGTTCGCTCTGCAGTCTCTGCCACGGTAACCGTACCTGTCCGGAGTTAAGGACACACCTGGAGATCTACTGAGGATCTACTGAGGATCTACATAGAGTGTTAATAAAGATCTACTGAAAGTAATAGTAGATACCTACTGAGAACTGAAACTAAATTAACCTTCAATTTACCCTAATGCCCGACCCGACCTCCAAACTCTACGCCCTGACTTTCAACTCCTGACATTTAACCTCGACCTACAACACCTGATCTACAACCTCAGACCTCTAACCTGACCTCTGACCCCTGACCTCCAACTGCCTACCTCTGGCCTCAAAATGCAGGTGTGTTTATTGTTATAATTGTTAGTATTATGAGTAGTATTCTGTGAGAGTGCCCCCTTTGTCCAGAGTGAAGGATACACCCATTCCAGCTTTAGTCTTTCTGAAGGAAGTTCTGTACGAACGTCGTCATAGTTTTCCACGTCTGACGGGATGAACATCGTGATGGGTCGACCACGCATGAACATCTTAATGTGACTTCCCTCTGAAACAAACAATACAAAAAAAATGTATTGATCAAATATATTCAAGCAAAATGAGCCTCTTTTATCACCAAATACAAAGATTGGATTAAAATGGTTTACACATTATCAATATAAGTCTGATCAGAGCATTCTGAACTTTTTACAATGTAAACTGTTTATTGATCAAATCAAACTGTCGGCCTTCTGATCAGAGGACGACCGCTCTGCCCCCTCAGCCACAGCCGCCCCCATGTGGATCACAGGTGAACCACAACAGTAACCAGGTTTAAACCTGACAGATTAAGCAGGTGAAGCAGGTGAGTGACGGGTGAAGCAGGTGAGTGACGGGTGAAGCAGGTGAGTGACGGGTGAAGCAGGTGAGTGACGGGTGAAGCAGGTGAGTGACGGGTGAAGCAGGTGAGTGACGGGTGAAGGAGGTGAGTGACGGGTGAAGGAGGTGAGTGACGGGTGAAGGAGGTGAGTGACGGGTGAAGCAGGTGAGTGACGGGTGAAGGAGGTGAAGCAGGTGAGTGACGGGTGAAGCAGGTGAAGCAGGTGAGTGACGGGTGAAGCAGGTGAGTGACGGGTGAAGCAGGTGAGTGACGGGTGAAGCAGGTGAGTGACGGGTGAAGCAGGTGAGTGACGGGTGAAGCAGGTGAAGCAGGTGAGTGACGGGTGAAGGAGGTGAGTGACGGGTGAAGCAGGTGAAGCAGGTGAGTGACGGGTGAAGGAGGTGAGTGACGGGTGAAGCAGGTGAGTGACGGGTGAAGCAGGTGAGTGACGGGTGAAGCAGGTGAAGCAGGTGAGTGACGGGTGAAGGAGGTGAGTGACGGGTGAAGCAGGTGAAGCAGGTGAGTGACGGGTGAAGGAGGTGAGTGACGGGTGAAGCAGGTGAGTGACGGGTGAAGCAGGTGAAGCAGGTGAGTGACGGGTGAAGGAGGTGAAGCAGGTGAAGCAGGTGAGTGACAGGTGAAGCAGGTGAAGCAGGTGAGTGACGGGTGAAGGAGGTGAGTGACGGGTGAAGCAGGTGAAGCAGGTGAGTGACGGGTGAAGGAGGTGAGTGACGGGTGAAGCAGGTGAGTGACGGGTGAAGCAGGTGAGTGACGGGTGAAGCAGGTGAGTGACGGGTGAAGGAGGTGAGTGACGGGTGAAGCAGGTGAGTGACGGGTGAAGCAGGTGAAGCAGGTGAGTGACGGGTGAAGGAGGTGAGTGACGGGTGAAGCAGGTGAAGCAGGTGAGTGACGGGTGAAGGAGGTGAGTGACAGGTGAAGGAGGTGAGTGACAGGTGAAGCAGGTGAGTGACGGGTGAAGGAGGTGAAGCAGGTGAGTGACAGGTGAAGCAGGTGAAGCAGGTGAGTGACAGGTGAAGGAGGTGAAGCAGGTGAGTGACGGGTGAAGGAGGTGAGTGACGGGTGAAGCAGGTGAGTGACGGGTGAAGGAGGTGAGTGACGGGTGAAGGAGGTGAAGCAGGTGAGTGACGGGTGAAGGAGGTGAAGCAGGTGAGTGACGGGTGAAGCAGGTGAAGCAGGTGAGTGACGGGTGAAGGAGGTGAGTGACGGGTGAAGCAGGTGAGTGACGGGTGAAGCAGGTGAGTGACGGGTGAAGGAGGTGAGTGACGGGTGAAGCAGGTGAGTGACGGGTGAAGCAGGTGAGTGACGGGTGAAGCAGGTGAAGCAGGTGAGTGACAGGTGAAGCAGGTGAGTGACGGGTGAAGCAGGTGAAGCAGGTGAGTGACGGGTGAAGCAGGTGAGTGACGGGTGAAGGAGGTGAGTGACGGGTGAAGCAGGTGAGTGACGGGTGAAGCAGGTGAGTGACGGGTGAAGCAGGTGAAGCAGGTGAGTGACGGGTGAAGCAGGTGAGTGACGGGTGAAGGAGGTGAGTGACGGGTGAAGCAGGTGAGTGACGGGTGAAGCAGGTGAGTGACGGGTGAAGGAGGTGAGTGACGGGTGAAGGAGGTGAGTGACGGGTGAAGGAGGTGAGTGACGGGTGAAGGAGGTGAGTGACGGGTGAAGGAGGTGAGTGACGGGTGAAGGAGGTGAAGCAGGTGAGTGACGGGTGAAGCAGGTGAGTGACGGGTGAAGCAGGTGAGTGACGGGTGAAGGAGGTGAGTGACGGGTGAAGCAGGTGAAGCAGGTGAGTGACGGGTGAAGGAGGTGAGTGACGGGTGAAGGAGGTGAGTGACAGGTGAAGCAGGTGAAGCAGGTGAGTGACAGGTGAAGCAGGTGAAGCAGGTGAGTGACAGGTGAAGGAGGTGAAGCAGGTGAGTGACGGGTGAAGCAGGTGAGTGACGGGTGAAGGAGGTGAGTGACGGGTGAAGCAGGTGAGTGACGGGTGAAGCAGGTGAGTGACGGGTGAAGGAGGTGAAGCAGGTGAGTGACGGGTGAAGCAGGTGAGTGACGGGTGAAGGAGGTGAGTGACGGGTGAAGCAGGTGAGTGACGGGTGAAGCAGGTGAGTGACGGGTGAAGCAGGTGAGTGACGGGTGAAGCAGGTGAGTGACGGGTGAAGCAGGTGAGTGACGGGTGAAGCATTACATTACATTTCATTGAGCTGACGCTTTTATCCAAAGCGACTCACAATAAGTGCATCAACCATGAGGAACAAACCAGAACAACAAGAATCAAGTCACTACAATAGCTTCAAAAAAGCCAAACTACAAAGTTCTACATGTAAGTGCAACTAAAACTTTTTATTTTATCAAAGGTGTAGTCTGAAGAGATGTGTCTTCAGCCTGAAGAGATGTGTCTTCAGTCTGAAGAGATGTGTCTTCAGTCTGAAGAGAAGTGTCTTCAGTCTGAAGAGATGTGTCTTCAGTCTGAAGAGAAGTGTCTTCAGCCTGAAGAGATGTGTCTTCAGCCTGAAGAGATGTGTCTTCAGGCTGAAGAGAAGTGTCTTCAGTCTGAAGAGATGTGTCTTCAGTCTGAAGAGATGTGTCTTCAGGCTGGAGGAAGATGTGTAGACTTCCTGTCCTCATGTCCATGTGGAGCTGGTTCCACCGTTTAGGAGCCAGGACAGGAAACAGTGGTGATGTTGTTGAGTGACAGCTGTCCCTCGCAGTGAGGGAGCAGCTGATTGGCCGATGCAGAGCGGAGTGGACGGGCGGGGTGTAAGGTTTGACCATGTCCTGGATGTAGACTGGACCCGATCCGTTCACAGCACGGTACCAAGTACTAGTGTTTTGAAACGGATCCAGCTACTGGTAACCAGTGAAGAGAGCGGAGTGGTGTGAGTGAACTTAAGTAGGTGTAGCAGGTGAGTGACAGCGGATGGAGAGATTTGATTGGTTTAAAGCAGACAGAGGAAGTGCTCAGTGAGCTGCTAATAGCCTGTTAGCTTGTTTTGGCTAAAGCTCTGACAATTCGTCAGGACTCACCTGATTGGCTGTTTTTCTCGCGGGTTGACATTTTGGCTGGTTTGAGACAAAGACATTGTAACTAAACAACAACAACAACAACAACACAACAACAACAAAGCAAACAACAATAACAGCAACAAAACAAAACAACACATCAACAAACAACACAACAATAGTTTTGTTGTTGCTGCTGTTGACTTGTTGTCTGTTTTGTTGTGTGTGTTGTTGGCTGTGACTCTGGATTCCTATTCGCTGTTGGAACATGATGATGATGATGATGATGATGATGATGATTAAGGTGTAATTACCTTGACTGACCACCGGGTCTTTGTGTCTGAAAAGAGACAGAAAAGCCAGAAGCTGCTATTATTTATTATCAATAGAGGAAAATAAGAAGAAGCCCAGGAGCTGAAGGTTCTACATACTGTTCTACTATATATATATATATATATATATATATATATATATATATTAGGGCTGTCAAACCATTACAACTATTAATCTGATTAATCCCAGGGTAGCTGTGATTAATCTGATTAATCACCATTTCTAAATGCCTGAAAAATCCCCATTTTTCTCTGTATATTGTGGGAACAGAAAGATAAACGACAGAAGGTGGATATATACACTTAACTTTAGTTTTTTTATTGCTGACAAGTCCAAATGATAGTTATTAAGATTGAAAAATAAAGTAAAATCAAACTAAAACATAACACACCTTAATTAAACTTGGCTGTCTCTTTGCCTCTGAGCAAACATAGGATGATGTGATTTAGAACATTTATTTTAATCAAACTCAAAGAACCTTTATCCTAAACAATCGGGGCTTCTTAGCCTTTGCTCTTTTTTAGCAAATATAGGATGGTTGAATAAAACTTTTTTCTTTTCTTTTTAAATCCAACAAACTTTACACAATTAAATGTGAATGTGAAATCTGAATCCGAGCCCATCTGCAGAAACAGGGTTAGGGTTAAAAAGAACGAGTTCCCAGTTCAGTTCATGAACTGGGAACTCGTTCACAGTTCATGTTTTATTGGGAGGATTCAGGTGACGAACGTCCGGTCGTGTGTTTGGTTCTGAGTCGATGGAGTCGGATCGTGTCTGCGTGTCGCTCATTCTAACACTGAGTCCTGACGAGTCATTTTCATGCGTTAATGCGTTCAAACAATGTACGAGTTGATTCCACAAATTAATCATCCCGCGTTAATTTTGACAGGCCTAATATATATATATATATATATGTTCTGTAAGTTTACATGAGTAATGCTCTACATTAACACACACATGGACAGAGACTTCTCTGTGAATAGACGCTTTAAGTCTGTCTCGAGGAGCAACACCACAACCAATGCACATCTTATTCCTATTTTCTGTTCATATGCATTTCAATCATAAACGACTGTAGCCTGTCTTTGTGACATTACTTTAAAAAATATCATCATATAATGTATAATTAAAAATAAATAGAAGACTGAAGGATTCAAAAATAAAAAAGGTTTTTTTCTCTCAGTCGTCAGAACTGCTCATTGTTGGAAATGTTGATTTCTCTATAATATTCTTAAAATGTAAAGTGACTTCAGATCTTGTGTGTTTTGATTTGATGATGAAACTGAAATGAACAGTGTGTGTGTGTGTGTGTGTGTGTGTGTGTGTGTACCTCTCTGCACTCTTCATCACTTTACTCAACAGTCTGGATGTTGAAGCAGCTTTCACCAATTTGTTCCTGTTTTCATCTGCACTCTCCCACGTGCTGCTCTGAGAGCGTTCGATACCCGAGGACCGCTTCACACTGGCCCCCCTGGACGGACACACACGCACGCACGCACACACACACACACACACACACACACACACACACAGTCAGTATCACAGCAGCAGGCGATGATGAAGATTGAGAAAGTGAATCATCTCAGTGTTGTTATTGTTGTTTCATTTCTAAAAGACAGAGTTGAGTTCAGACACTGAACTGACTCAATGAAACCAAACCACTCCAGAGGAGGAGCAGGAGCAGGAGCAGGAGGAGGAGGAGGAGCAGGAGGAGGAGCAGGAGGAAGAGGAGGAGGAGGAGGGTTAGTGAATCATCTCAGTGTTGTTATTGTTGTTTCATTTGTAAAAGACAGAGTTGAGTTCAGACACTGAACTGACTCAATGGAACCAAACCACTCCAGAGGAGGAGCAGGAGCAGGAGGAGGAGGAGGAGCAGGAGGAGGAGGAAGAAGAAGACAAGCAGGAGGAGGAGGAGAAGGAGCAGGAGGAGGAGGAGGAGGAAGAAGAAGAGGAAGAAAAGCAGGAGGAAGAGGAGGAAGAAGAAGAAGAGGACAAGCAGGAAGAGGAGGAAGAAGAAGAACAGGAGCCCGAGGAGAAGGAGTAGGAGGAGGAGGAGCAGGAAGAAGAGGAGGAGGAGCAGGAGGAGCAGGAGGAGGAGGAAGAAGAAGACAAGCAGGAGGAGGAGGAGAAGGAGCAGGAGGAGGAGGAGGAAGAAGAAGAGGAGGAAAAGCAGGAGGAAGAGGAGGAAGAAGAAGAAGAGGACAAGCAGGAGGAGGAGGAATAAGAAGAACAGGAGCCCGAGGAGAAGGAGTAGGAGTAGGAGCAGGAGGAGGAGAAGGAGCAGGAGGAGGAGGATGAGGAAGAAGAAGAGGAAGAAAAGCAGGAGGAAGAGGAGGAAGAAGAAGAACAGGAGCAGGAGCCCGAGGAGAAGGAGTAGGAGGAGGAGGAGCAGGAAGAAGAAGAGGACAAGCAGGAAGAAGAAGAAGAAGAAGAAGAAGAGGAGGAGGAGGAGGAGGAGGAGGAAGAGTCCTCAGGTGAAGCTGGGAGAAGGTTAGTCAGCTCAGTCAGACTCAGGTTCTCCAAGAAATGACTCAGGGAGGAGGAGGCACAGTCGTGTTCACGCTGCACCTCCTCACCTGGATCAGGTACACTCAGCCAATCAGAGGCATCTGTTCATGTCAGGTGACCCAGGTGGGCAGAGTAGAGAACTGTGGGTCCTGAGGGGGGCGGAGTTAGTAATCACTCTCAGAGTGATGTCAGTCAATGAGGTCAGAAGCAGCTGACAAATCACAAAGCAGAACCTTTTAGGAGGGGCGTGGCCTTTACTGGTGTCGGCAGACTGGGCGGGTCTCTGAGGGGGGGTCACACAGGTCTGAGGAGGGAGGGGGGAGGAGGGGGACACGTCCTGTGGGTGAGGAACCTCCTCACGTTCCTGGATCTCCTCCATCTGACCCCTGACCTCCTTCTTCCTGTCTGCTCCACTGTGGACGAAACCAGGGCTGTGAGAGACGCTCTACTGGAGTCTACTGGTTTATACTGGGTGCTACTGTACTTTACTGGGTTCTACTGGTTTAAACTGGGTCCTACTGGAGTTCACTGGGTTCTACTGGTTTAAACTGGGTTCTACTGGAGTTCACTGGGTTCTACTGGTTTAAACTGGGTGCTACTGGAGTTAAGTGGGTTCTACTGGTTTAAACTGGGTTCTACTGGAGTTCACTGGGTTCTACTGGTTTAAACTGGGTTCTACTGGAGTTCACTGGAGTCTACTGGTTTATACTGGGTGCTACTGTACTTTACTGGGTTCTACTGGTTTAAACTGGGTCCTACTGGAGTTCACTGGGTTCTACTGGTTTAAACTGGGTTCTACTGGAGTTCACTGGGTTCTACTGGTTTATACTGGGTGCTACTGTACTTTACTGGGTTCTACTGGTTTAAACTGGGTCCTACTGGAGTTAAGTGGGTTCTACTGGTTTAAACTGGGTCCTACTGGAGTTCACTGGGTTCTACTGGTTTAAACTGGGTCCTACTGGAGTTCACTGGGTTCTACTGGTTTAAACTGGGTCCTACTGGAGTTAAGTGGGTTCTACTGGTTTATACTGGGTGCTACTGTACTTTACTGGGTTCTACTGGTTTAAACTGGGTCCTACTGGAGTTAAGTGGGTTCTACTGGTTTAAACTGGGTTCTACTGGAGTTCACTGGGTTCTACTGGTTTAAACTGGGTCCTACTGGAGTTAAGTGGGTTCTACTGGTTTAAACTGGGTTCTACTGGAGTTCACTGGGTTCTACTGGTTTAAACTGGGTCCTACTGGAGTTAAGTGGGTTCTACTGGTTTATACTGGGTGCTACTGTACTTTACTGGGTTCTACTGGTTTAAACTGGGTCCTACTGGAGTTAAGTGGGTTCTACTGGTTTAAACTGGGTTCTACTGGAGTTCACTGGGTTCTACTGGTTTAAACTGGGTTCTACTGGAGTTCACTGGGTTCTACTGGAGTCTACTGGCTTATACTGGGTTCTACTGTTTTATACTGGGTTCTACTGGAGTTAAGTGGGTTCTACTGGTTTAAACTGGGTTCTACTGGAGTTCACTGGGTTCTACTGGTTTAAACTGGGTCCTACTGGAGTTAAGTGGGTTCTACTGGTTTAAACTGGGTTCTACTGGAGTTCACTGGGTTCTACTGGTTTAAACTGGGTTCTACTGGAGTTCACTGGGTTCTACTGGTTTAAACTGGGTCCTACTGGAGTTAAGTGGGTTCTACCGGTTTAAACTGGGTCCTACTGGAGTTAAGTGGGTTCTACTGGTTTAAACTGGGTTCTACTGGAGTTCACTGGGTTCTACTGGTTTAAACTGGGTCCTACTGGAGTTAAGTGGGTTCTACCGGTTTAAACTGGGTTCTACTGGAGTTCACTGGGTTCTACTGGTTTAAACTGGGTCCTACTGGAGTTAAGTGGGTTCTACTGGTTTAAACTGGGTTCTACTGGAGTTCACTGGGTTCTACTGGTTTAAACTGGGTTCTACTGGAGTTCACTGGGTTCTACTGGAGTCTACTGGCTTATACTGGGTTCTACTGTAGTTTACTGGGTTCTACTGTTTTATACTGGGTTCTACTGGAGTTTACTGGCTTATACTGTAGTTTACTGGGTTCTACTGTTTTATACTGGGTTCTACTGGAGTCTACTGGGTTCTACTGGTTTAAACTGGGTCCTACTGGAGTTAAGTGGGTTCTACTGGTTTAAACTGGGTTCTACTGGAGTTCACTGGGTTCTACTGGTTTAAACTGGGTTCTACTGGAGTTCACTGGGTTCTACTGGAGTCTACTGGCTTATACTGGGTTCTACTGTAGTTTACTGGGTTCTACTGTTTTATACTGGGTTCTACTGGAGTTTACTGGCTTATACTGTAGTTTACTGGGTTCTACTGTTTTATACTGGGTTCTACTGGAGTCTACTGGGATCTAATGGAGTCTACTGGTTTATACTGGGTTCTAATGTAGTTTAATGGGTTCTACTGGTTTATACTGGGTTCTACTGTACTTTACTGGGTTCTACCGGTTTAAACTGGGTTCTACTGGAGTTTACTGGGTTCTACTGGTTTAAACTGGGTTATACTGGAGTTCACTGGGTTCTACTGGCTTATACTGGGTTCTACTGTAGTTTACTGGGTTCTACTGTTTTATACTGGGTTCTACTGGAGTTTACTGGAGTCTACTGGATTATACTGTAGTTTACTGGGTTCTACTGTTTTATACTGGGTTCTACTGGAGTCTACTGGGATCTAATGGAGTCTACTGGTTTATACTGTAGTTTAATGGGTTCTACTGTAGTTTACTAAGTTCTATTGGAGTCTAATGGAGTCAACTGGTTTATACTGGGTTCTACTGTAGTGTACTGGGTTCTATTGGAGTCTAATGGAGTCAACTGGTTTATACATGGTTCTAATTGGTTCTACTGAGTCTACTGGAGTCTACTGGTTTATACTGGGTTCAACAGTGTTATACTGGAGTATACTGGTTTATACTGGGTTCTACTGTAGTCTACTTGGTTCTACTGGTGTATCCTCTGTACTACTGTAGTTTACTGGGTTTTACTGGAGTCTACTGGTTTACACTGGAGTCTACTGGTATATACTGGGTTCTATTGGAGTCTACTGGTTTAAACAGTGTTATACTGGTTTATACTGGGTTCTACTGGGTTATACTCGGTACTACTGTAGTTTACTGGGTTTACACTGGAGTCTACTGGTTTACACTGGAGTCTACTGGTATATACTGGGTTATATTGGAGTCTACTGGTATATACTGGGTTCTACTTGGGTCTACTGGTTTAAACTGGGTTATACTGTACACAACTGGGTACTACTAAGTTCTACTGGTTTCTAAAGTACATTCCTGGGATGTACTGAGTTCTACTGTTTCTACAAAGACCTATTGTTTCACTTCAATTGTGTTCAGTTTCTACTATTTCTACTGGGTTCTATTGTTTCTACAAGGTTCTACTGGGTTCTATTGTTTCTACAAGGTTCTACTGGGTTCTATTGTTTTCAACAGTTTCTACTTGTTCTATTGGATTTTCCTGTATTCAAGTGGGTTCTACTGAATTCTACTGTGGGTCATGTCAGTGTCATGTTAGGTTCACGTTAAGGTCATGTTATGGTCGTGTCAGGGTCATGTTAGCTCCATGTTAAGGTCACTTTACGGTCATGTTAAGGTCATGTCAGGGTTGAGTAAGGGTCATGTTAGCTCCATGTTAAGGTCACTTTACGGTCATGTTAAGGTCATGTCAGGGTTGAGTAAGGGTCATGTTAGCTCCATGTTAAGGTCACTTTACGGTCATGTTAAGGTCATGTCAGGGTTGAGTAAGGGTCATGTTAGCTCCATGTTAAGGTCACTTTACGGTCATGTTAAGGTCATGTCAGAGTCATGTTAGGTCCATGTTAAGGTCACTTTACGGTCATGTTAAGGTCATGTAAGGGTCATGTTAGGTCCATGTTAAGGTCATGTCAGGGTCATGTTAGCTCCATGTTAAGGTCACTTTACGGTCATGTTAAGGTCATGTCAGAGTCATGTTAGGTCCATGTTAAGGTCACTTTAGGGTCATGTTAAGGTCATGTCAGGGTCATGTTAGGTCCATGTTAAGGTCACTTTACGGTCATGTTAAGGTCATTTCAGAGTCATGTTAGGTCCATGTTAAGGTCACTTTACGGTCATGTTAAGGTCATGTCAGGGTTGAGTAAGGGTCATGTTAGGTCCATGTTAAGGTCACTTTACGGTCATGTTAAGGTCATGTAAGGGTCATGTTAGCTCCATGTTAAGGTCACTTTACAGTCATGTTAAGGTCATGTAAGGGTCATGTTAGGTCCATGTTAAGGTCACTTTACGGTCATGTTAAGGTCATGTCAGAGTCATGTTAGGTCCATGTTAAGGTCACTTTACGGTCATGTTAAGGTCATGTCAGGGTTGAGTAAGGGTCATGTTAGGTCCATGTTAAGGTCACTTTACGGTCATGTTAAGGTCATGTAAGGGTCATGTTAGCTCCATGTTAAGGTCACTTTACAGTCATGTTAAGGTCATGTAAGGGTTGAGTAAGGGTCATGTTAGCTCCATGTTAAGGTCCGCTTTGAAGTTAAATCAGCAAAAGATTTTAAAACAAACAAACTGTAATAAACGTTAAATCACGTGACTTAAAAACAAAACCATGTTTTTCTTTTGTTCACTCAAACGTTCAGCGAAAGTTAAAACAAGTGCAAACACACTGCACTACTATTTACAGTCTGAAACTAAACAGAATGAAACATGACATCATCAGTTTTTACCTTTTGGCAGCAGATGACACCGTCTCTTTCCTGGTAACAGATGTAGAGTCTCTCTTTCGTCCAGATGTCCCTCCGTTAGTGATACAGGACATGGAGTAGGCTTCCCGCAGTACAGCTCCACCTGGTGGGGACAGCAGGCTACTTATTACACTGACTGAGCCCTGGCTTCATTTAACAGAGTCGAAACAGAAACGTCAGGTTTTACATTTCTAATGGTCAAACTGATCATCAGTGAAGTTTGTGTCTGAACTAAAAACTAGATTGAATCAAAATCACTTTCATCTGCGAGTTTAAATAAAAAATTAAACCCATTAAACTGAGGAGTCATGACTGAGTCATGTGCCTAATGATCAATATATTTCATCATGTTATCACAGGGGAAACTGATCAATATGTTTAGAAACTTAAAACACTTTTTAGATATTGTTGATATCGATTCTATTTTGTTTTTTATTAAATCAATGATCCAAAATAAACATTTTCTTTTTATTGATTGATGACATTTAAACTTTGTGCAGACGGAGAATAAAACAAAACAGCTGATGAGGTCAGAGGTTAAACTCATTAGAGCCAATCAGATCAGTCAGTTGTAGATTTCATCAATCATTAGTCTAATAAAACTTCAGGATAAATCCACAAACATTTCAAACACACATCACCTTTTCCTCCTTGTTTTTTGGTCACAGGCGTTGCAGAGTCTTCAGACGCCGCAAGGCGACGAAGGACGTCGGCGAGAGCGGCTTTCATGACCGTCAGCTCGTCTTCCTGCTGCTGAACACGAAGCTCCAGAGCCGAGAGACGATCGTTGACATCTGAGACACTCGCTCCAGACATACTGTCATCTGCAGAGACAGAGAGGTAATCTGATTACACTGTCATCTGCAGAGACAGAGAGGTAATCTGATTACACTGTCATCTGCATAGACAGAGAGGTAATCTGATTACACTGTCATCTGCATAGACAGAGAGGTAATCTGATTACACGTCACCTACAGATACAAACACACAAACAACACTTTGTCGTCGCTCCAAGAAAAGAAATCCCCGCTCTGACTTTTCTGTAACTAAGCAACCAACTGCAGAGGAGACAATCTACTTCCTGTTTACATCACATGAGCAGTGTAAACCATGGTCATGTGACGTGTGTTCAGGTGTGTTTGTGGACAGACGTGGTTTGAATGCAGCATCAGGCTGTGTGTGTGTCAGTGAGTGAGTGTCTATGTGTGTATGTGTCAGAGGTTCTGTGTGATTCAGTGTTTGTATCTTTAGAATAGAACAGAATACTGGATTCCACTGGTCTCTATCAGGTCCCTCTCAGGTCTCTACTGGTCTCCACATCTCTCCACTGCTCTCTACAGGTCTCTACTGGTCTCTATCAGGTCTCTACTGGTCTCTATCAGGTCTCTACTGGTCTCTATCAGGTATCCACTGCTCTCTACAGGTGTCTGCAGGTCTCTATCAGGTCTCTACTGGTCTCTATCAGGTCTCTACTGGCCTCTATCAGGTATCCACTGGTCTCTACTGGTATCTACTGGTCTCTATCAGGTCCCTCTCAGGTCCCTCTCAGGTCTCTATCAGGTCTCTACTGGTCTCTATCAGGTATCCACTGGTCTCTATCAGGTATCTACTGGTCTCTATCAGGTCTCTACTGGTCTCTATCAGGTCTCTACTGGTCTCTATCAGGTATCCACTGGTCTCTACTGGTCTCTATCAGGTATCCACTGGTCTCTATTGGTCTCTATTGGTCTCTATCAGGTCTCTACTGGTCTCTATCAGGTATCCACTGGTCTCTATCAGGTATCCACTGGTATCTATTGGTCTCTATCAGGTCTCTACTGGTCTCTATCAGGTATCCACTGGTATGTATTGGTCTCTACTGGTCTCTATCAGGTATCCACTTGTCTCTACTGGTATCTATTGGTCTCTATCAGGTCTCTACTGGTCTCTATCAGGTATCCACTGGTCTCTACTGGTCTCTATCAGGTATCCACTGGTCTCTATCAGGTATCCACTGGTCTCTATTGGTCTCTACTGGTCTCTATCAGGTCTCTACTGGTCTCTATCAGGTATCCACTTGTCTCTACTGGTATCTACTGGTCTCTATCAGGTATCCACTTGTCTCTACTGGTATCTACTGGTCTCTATCAGGTATCCACTTGTCTCTACTGGTATCTATTGGTCTCTATCAGGTATCCATTGGTCTCTATCAGGTATCCACTGGTCTCTACTGGTATCTACTGGTCTCTATCATGTATCCACTGGTCTCTATCAGGTATCCACTGGTCTCTACTGGTATCCACTGGTCTCTACTGGTATCCATTGGTCTCTATCAGGTATCCACTGGTCTCTACTGGTATCTATTGGTCTCTATCAGGTATCCACTGGTCTCTACTGGTATCTATTGGTCTCTATCAGGTATCTACTGGTCTCTATCAGGTATCCACTGGTCTCTATCAGGTATCCACTGGTCTCTACTGGTATCTATTGGTCTCTACTGGTATCTACTGGTCTCTATCAGGTATCCACTGGTCTCTACTGGTCTCTATCAGGTATCCACTGGTCTCTATCAGGTATCCACTGGTATCTATTGGTCTCTACTGGTCTCTATCAGGTCTCTACTGGTCTCTATCAGGTATCCACTTGTCTCTACTGGTATCTATTGGTCTCTATCAGGTATCCACTGGTCTCTATCAGGTATCCACTGGTCTCTACTGGTATCCACTGGTCTCTATCAGGTATCCACTTGTCTCTACTGGTATCTATTGGTCTCTATCAGGTATCCACTGGTCTCTATCAGGTATCCACTGGTCTCTACTGGTATCCACTGGTCTCTACTGGTATCCATTGGTCTCTATCAGGTATCCACTGGTCTCTACTGGTATCTATTGGTCTCTATCAGGTCTCTACTGGTCTCTATCAGGTATCCACTGGTCTCTACTGGTCTCTATCAGGTATCCACTGGTCTCTACAGGTCTCTATTGGTCTCTATCAGGTCTCTACTGGTCTCTATCAGGTATCCACTGGTCTCTACTGGTATCCACTGGTCTCTACTGGTATCCATTGGTCTCTATCAGGTATCCACTGGTCTCTACAGGTCTCTATTGGTCTCTATCAGGTATCCACTGGTCTCTATCAGGTATCCACTGGTCTCTACTGGTATCTATTGGTATCTACTGGTCTCTATCAGGTATCCACTGGTCTCTACTGGTATCTATTGGTGTCTATCTGGTATCTATTGGTGTCTATCAGGTATCTACTGGTCTCTATCAGGTATCCACTGGTCTCTACTGGTATCTATTGGTCTCTATCAGGTATCTACTGGTCTCTATCAGGTATCCACTGGTCTCTATCAGGTATCCACTGGTCTCTACTGGTATCTACTGGTCTCTATCAGGTATCCACTGGTCTCTACTGGTATCTACTGGTCTCTATCAGGTATCCACTGGTCTCTATCAGGTATCCACTGGTCTCTATCAGGTATCCACTGGTCTCTACTGGTATCTACTGGTCTCTATCAGGTATCCACTGGTCTCTACAGGTCTCTATTGGTCTCTATCAGGTATCCACTGGTCTCTATCAGGTATCCACTGGTCTCTACTGGTATCTATTGGTATCTACTGGTCTCTATCAGGTATCCACTGGTCTCTACTGGTATCTATTGGTGTCTATCTGGTATCTATTGGTGTCTATCAGGTATCTACTGGTCTCTATCAGGTATCCACTGGTCTCTACTGGTATCTATTGGTCTCTATCAGGTATCTACTGGTCTCTATCAGGTATCCACTGGTCTCTATCAGGTATCCACTGGTCTCTACTGGTATCTACTGGTCTCTATCAGGTATCCACTGGTCTCTACTGGTATCTACTGGTCTCTATCAGGTATCCACTGGTCTCTATCAGGTATCCACTGGTCTCTACTGGTATCTACTGGTCTCTATCAGGTATCCACTGGTCTCTATCAGGTATCCACTGGTCTCTACTGGTATCTACTGGTCTCTATCAGGTCTTTATTGGTCTCTACTGGTATCTATTGGTCTCTATCAGGTATCCACTGGTCTCTACTGGTATCTATTGGTCTCTATCAGGTATCCACTGGTCTCTACTGGTATCTATTGGTCTCTATCAGGTATCCACTGGTCTCTACTGGTATCTATTGGTCTCTACTGGTATCTATTGGTCTCTATCAGGTATCCACTGGTCTCTACTGGTATCCACTGGTCTCTATCAGGTATCCACTGGTCTCTACTGGTATCTATTGGTCTCTATCAGGTCTCTACTGGTCTCTATCAGGTATCCACTGGTCTCTATCAGGTATCCACTGGTCTCTACTGGTATCTATTGCTCTCTATCAGGTATCCACTGGTCTATCAGGTATCCACTGGTCTCTACTGGTCTCTATCAGGTATCCACTGGTCTCTATCAGGTATCCACTGGTCTATCAGGTATCCACTGGTCTCTACTGGTCTCTATCAGGTATCCACTGGTCTCTATCAGGTATCCACTGGTCTCTACTGGTATCTACTGGTCTCTATCAGGTATCCACTGGTATCTACTGGTCTCTATCAGGTCTTTATTGGTCTCTACTGGTATCTATTGGTCTCTATCAGGTATCCACTGGTCTCTACTGGTATCTATTGGTCTCTACTGGTATCTATTGGTCTCTATCAGGTATCCACTGGTCTCTACTGGTATCTATTGGTCTCTATCAGGTATCCACTGGTCTCTACTGGTATCTATTGGTCTCTACTGGTATCTATTGGTCTCTATCAGGTATCCACTGGTCTCCACTGGTCTCTACTGGTCTCTATCAGGTATCCACTAGTCTCTACTGGTATCTATTGGTCTCTATCAGGTATCCACTGGTCTCTACTGGTATCTATTGGTCTCTATCAGGTATCCACTGGTCTCTATCAGGTATCCACTGGTCTCTATCAGGTATCCACTGGTATCTATCGGTCTCCACTGGTATCTATTGGTCTCTACTGGTATCTATTGGTCTCTATCAGGTATCCACTGGTCTCTACTGGTATCTATTGGTCTCTATCAGGTATCCACTGGTCTCTATTGGTCTCTACTGGTATCTATTGGTCTCTACTGGTATCTATTGGTCTCTATCAGGTATCCACTGGTCTCTACTGGTATCTATTGGTCTCTATCAGGTATCCACTGGTCTCTACTGGTATCTATTGGTCTCTATCAGGTATCCACTGGTCTCTATTGGTCTCTACTGGTATCTATTGGTCTCTATCAGGTATCCACTGGTCTCCACTGGTCTCCACTGGTCTCTATCAGGTATCCACTAGTCTCTACTGGTATCTATTGGTCTCTATCAGGTATCCACTGGTCTCTACTGGTATCTATTGGTCTCTATCAGGTATCCACTGGTCTCTACTGGTATCTACTGGTCTATATCAGGTATCCACTAGTCTCTACTGGTATCTATTGGTCTCTACTGGTATCTATTGGTCTCTACTGGTACCTATTGGTCTCTACTGGTATCTATTGGTCTCTATCAGGTATCCACTGGTCTCTACTGGTATCTATTGGTCTCTATCAGGTATCCACTGGTCTCTACTGGTATCTACTGGTCTCTATCAGGTATCCACTAGTCTCTACTGGTATCTATTGGTCTCTATCAGGTATCTACTGGTCTCTACTGGTATCTATTGGTCTCTATCAGGTATCCACTAGTCTCTACTGGTATCTATTGGTCTCTATCAGGTATCTATTGGTCTCTATCAGGTATCCACTAGTCTCTACTGGTATCTATTGGTCTCTATCAGGTATCCACTAGTCTCTACTGGTATCTATTGGTCTCTATCAGGTATCTACTGGTCTCTACTGGTATCTATTGGTCTCTATCAGGTATCCACTAGTCTCTACTGGTATCTATTGGTCTCTATCAGGTATCCACTAGTCTCTACTGGTATCTATTGGTCTCTATCAGGTATCCACTAGTCTCTACTGGTATCTATTGGTCTCTATCAGGTATCCACTGGTCTCTACTGGTATCTACTGGTCTCTATCAGGTATCCACTAGTCTCTACTGGTATCTATTGGTCTCTATCAGGTATCTACTGGTATCTATTGGTCTCTATCAGGTATCCACTAGTCTCTACTGGTATCTATTGGTCTCTATCAGGTATCCACTGGTCTCTACTGGTATCTATTGGTCTCTATCAGGTATCCACTAGTCTCTACTGGTATCTATTGGTCTCTATCAGGTATCTACTGGTATCTATTGGTCTCTATCAGGTATCCACTAGTCTCTACTGGTATCTATTGGTCTCTATCAGGTATCCACTAGTCTCTACTGGTATCTATTGGTCTCTATCAGGTATCTATTGGTCTCTATCAGGTATCCACTAGTCTCTACTGGTATCTATTGGTCTCTATCAGGTATCCACTAGTCTCTACTGGTATCTATTGGTCTCTATCAGGTATCCACTAGTCTCTACTGGTATCTATTGGTCTCTATCAGGTATCCACTAGTCTCTACTGGTATCTATTGGTCTCTATCAGGTATCCACTAGTCTCTACTGGTATCTATTGGTCTCTATCAGGTATCCACTGGTCTCTACTGGTATCTACTGGTCTCTATCAGGTATCCACTAGTCTCTACTGGTATCTATTGGTCTCTATCAGGTATCTACTGGTATCTATTGGTCTCTATCAGGTATCCACTAGTCTCTACTGGTATCTATTGGTCTCTATCAGGTATCCACTGGTCTCTACTGGTATCTATTGGTCTCTATCAGGTATCCACTAGTCTCTACTGGTATCTATTGGTCTCTATCAGGTATCTACTGGTATCTATTGGTCTCTATCAGGTATCCACTAGTCTCTACTGGTATCTATTGGTCTCTATCAGGTATCCACTGGTCTCTACTGGTATCCACTGGTCTCTACTGGTATCTACTGGTCTCTATCAGGTATCCACTAGTCTCTACTGGTATCTATTGGTCTCTATCAGGTATCTACTGGTATCTATTGGTCTCTATCAGGTATCCACTAGTCTCTACTGGTATCTATTGGTCTCTATCAGGTATCCACTGGTCTCTACTGGTATCTACTGGTCTCTATCAGGTATCCACTAGTCTCTACTGGTATCTATTGGTCTCTATCAGGTATCTACTGGTATCTATTGGTCTCTATCAGGTATCCACTAGTCTCTACTGGTATCTATTGGTCTCTATCAGGTATCCACTAGTCTCTACTGGTATCTATTGGTCTCTATCAGGTATCTACTAGTCTCTACTGGTATCTATTGGTCTCTATCAGGTATCCACTAGTCTCTACTGGTATCTATTGGTCTCTATCAGGTATCTACTGGTCTCTACTGGTATCTATTGGTCTCTATCAGGTATCCACTAGTCTCTACTGGTATCTATTGGTCTCTATCAGGTATCCACTGGTCTCTACTGGTATCTACTGGTCTCTATCAGGTATCCACTAGTCTCTACTGGTATCTATTGGTCTCTATCAGGTATCCACTGGTCTCTACTGGTATCTATTGGTCTCTATCAGTCATTGAACCAGGTCTGTGCAGAGCTTCAGGAGGAGCACTTGTTTTTGTGGCCCAGTATCCGCCGCAGGGGCGGTGCAGTGTCTCTGATGCAGTGACACGTGTAAAGCCGCCAGAGGCGCGTGCGGCTCTCACCTCCGCGCCGCTGCACGGACAGGTGACCCGGGGCCATGAGGGCGCGAGCGGCGGCCGTGACTCACCCAAACTGCCGGTGAATCCGTCCATTTTCCCGGAGAGAGCGGGAGTCCGTGCGGGAGGCCTGCGGGAGGCTCCGCGCACACTTCAGGCCTCCGTGCGGGGTTTCCACTGCAGCAGGTTCGGGTCTGTCCCCGCCGCGTCGCCCGGGTCCGTAACACCCAAGATCCACCGCTCTCTGCGGCCTGAACTATCTGCAGCTCCCGGGGAATCGAACCGACGAGACGGACACACAAGCTGCGGAGCCGCGCACAAGACGGACCGACACTGCTGCGCGTTTCCGACTCCGCCTCCTCTGGCGGCGGCGCGCTTCCCCTGGGTGAGTGAGAGGGGGGGGGGAGCTGCTCTAATGTGAGGAGGCAGATCCTGGGAGGGTCCCCCAGACCTCCATGTCCCTGACTGCTGTTAGCTGCCAGGATGAGTCCTCCGACTGTCAGACGCTGGTGCAGGGGCCCCTGGGTTCCTCCCGGAGCAGGGGCCCCTGGGTTCCTCCCGGAGCAGGGGCCCTTGGGTTCCTCCCGGAGCAGGGGCTCCTGGGTTCCTCCCGGAGCAGGGGCCCCTGGGTTCCTCCCGGAGCAGGGGCTCCTGGGTTCCTCCCGGAGCAGGGGCCCCTGGGTTCCTCCCGGAGCAGGGGCTCCTGGGTTCCTCCCGGAGCAGGGGCCCTTGGGTTCCTCCCGGAGCAGGGGCTCCTGGGTTCCTCCCGGAGCAGGGGCCCCTGGGTTCCTCCCGGAGCAGGGGCCCTTGGGTTCCTCCCGGAGCAGGGGCCCCTGGGTTCCTCCCGGAGCAGGGGCTCCTGGGTTCCTCCCGGAGCAGGGGCCCTTGGGTTCCTCCCGGAGCAGGGGCCCTTGGGTTCCTCCCGGAGCAGGGGCTCCTGGGTTCCTCCCGGAGCAGGGGCTCCTGGGTTCCTCCCTGGGTTCAGTGGGGATTGTATTTAAAATCCAAAGGACCAGTGGCTAAAATCCTTCATCCCAGTAAAAGACCAAATTTAAAATACATATATATTAGTTTAAAGTGTAAAAAAGGTACTGGAAATTACATAAAAGTAAGTTTTACAGAAGCAGCTGAGACCTGAAGATTTAGAACTGTTGCTTCACTACATGGCTGTAGTTGAGGGGGTAGAGCGGTCGTCCTGTAACCAGAAGGTCGGCGGCTCGATCCCAGTCTCTCCCATCATGCTGAAGTGTCCTTGGACACTATACTGAAAACAGTGCTGCCCATAGATGTGGTGTGAATGTATAGAAAATATATAAACACAGAGCTTCCAGTTTCTCTATCATGGAGTCTGATCATGTATGTTGGTATTTTGTCCTGTATAAAAAAGTTTTATTGAATTTTATAATCTGATGATGAACAAACAACTCGAACAGACTTAGAACAAACTTTTATTTTGTAGAAATATAAAAAAGTAGAAATGTACTTTACACAAACAGAATCCCTTCAGAATAAAAGTCCCCTTGTGGTTAAACACGGACTCATGAAAACAAACAGAAAACAGTTGAAAGAATTAAAGCTGAAAACATCAAACATCCTGAAAACTTTATTCAACAAAACATTTTATTCAAAGCTTGTCCACATGAACTTAATGTAAATAAAGTTCTTCAATCTCTATATTTAATCAGACATGTGATCATGTGACCTTTCACCTTTAATTTAAATCTTTGAATTGAATGATTTCTGATTCATACTGATTCGATCTTGTTTGGGAGTTCTACTGACGACTACATACTGATATACTATGTACTGTATATACTGTGTGTACTCTACTATACTGTACTGTACATACTATACCGCGTTTACTATATACTGTACTGTATATACACTGTATACTATGTGCTGTATATACTAAGTACAGTATGTACTATATAAAACCGTTTATATATGTAGTACATAGAGTATGAAGTACACACTGATACAGTATTTACTACATATGTTCAGTGAGAACTGCAACAATCAATCAATTCAAAAATCAATCAATTCAAAAATTCTTTGTTGTGTTCTTTAGAGGAAACACTTGACCCTGAAAATACCAATAAGCTGTGTGCTTTTATATTGAAGTTTCAGTGTATTCGCCTGCTTCTGATGACGTCACCAATAACAGACAAGTTCCTGAATAAGGCACCGGAACAGCCAATCAGGTGACAGTTCACAGCGGCAATTAAAAAGGCTGAAGACGAAAGAAAAGAAAAAGAAGGAAGAAAAGAGGGAAGAAAAGAGGGCGGCACCAGAAAGTGGGTCCATTAACACCTAGTGTAAAGCCCCCCCCCCCCCCCCCCCCCCTTGATGGAGTAGGCCCCGCCCACATCAACAGAGCCTTCAGTAGGTGAGTTTGACTTTTTCAATGTCGGAGATTAACGTCCTGGCCAAGTAGATCCCAACCATCTGAAACAGACAGACAGACAGGCGGTCAGACAGACAGACAGGTGGTTAGACAGACAGACAGACAGGCGGTCAGACAGACAGACAGGTGGTCAGACAGACAGACAGGTGGTCAGACAGACAGACAGACAGACAGGCGGTCAGACAGACAGGCAGGCGGTCAGACAGACAGACAGACAGGCGGTCAGACAGACAGACAGGTGGTCAGACAGAAAGACAGACAGACAGACAGGCGGTCAGACAGACAGACAGGTGGTTAGACAGAGAGACAGGCAGGCGGTCAGACAGACAGACAGACAGGCGGTCAGACAGACAGGCAGGCGGTCAGACAGACAGACAGGCGGTCAGACAGACAGACAGACAGACAGGCGGTCAGACAGAAAGACAGACAGGCGGTCAGACAGACAGACAGACAGACAGGCGGTCAGACAGACAGACAGACAGGCGGTCAGACAGACAGACAGACAGGCGGTCAGACAGACAGACAGGTGGTCAGACAGAAAGACAGACAGACAGACAGGCGGTCAGACAGACAGACAGACAGACAGGTGGTTAGACAGAGAGACAGGCAGGCGGTCAGACAGACAGACAGACAGACAGGTGGTTAGACAGAGAGACAGGCAGGCGGTCAGACAGACAGACAGACAGACAGGTGGTCAGACAGAAAGACAGACAGACAGGCGGTCAGACAGATAGACAGGCAGGTGGTTAGACAGACAGGTGGTCAGACAGAGAGACAGACAGACAGACAGACAGGTGGTCAGACAGACAGACAGGTGGTCAGACAGAAAGACAGGCGGTCAGACAGACAGGCAGACAGACAGACAGACAGACAGAGAGACAGGCAGGTGGTTAGACAGACAGGTGGTCAGACAGAGAGACAGACAGACAGACAGACAGGTGGTCAGACAGACAGACAGGTGGTCAGACAGAAAGACAGGCGGTCAGACAGACAGGCAGACAGACAGACAGACAGACAGAGAGACAGACAGACAGACAGACAGACAGACAGAGAGACAGACAGACAGACAGACAGACAGACAGACAGACAGACAGAGAGACAGACAGAGAGACAGACAGACAGACAGAGAGACAGACAGACAGACAGGTGAGTGTGTCTGTTTATTTCATTTTATCTGTTTTTTCATGAACACGCCCACTTGCTCAGTTTTCTACAGAGGTCCAGACTGTTTACTGAATATAACACAATACATAAATATATTGTGTGCCACACTGACACACAGGCAAAAACACACACACAGGCAAAAACACACACACAGGCAAAAACACACACACACACACACACACACACAAAGGAAAAACGAAAACAATTGAAAATAACCAATGTAGTAGATAATATGTAAAAATCCGTTAACTATAGATTAATGTAGATTAGCTGCAGGTTAGTTGTATATTAGTTGTGTTGTTACCTGCAGCAGAGAGATAACGATGAAGACAATGGCCACAGTGTACAGGTTTCCAGGTAACCAGTCCTCCAGCGCTGTGATACAACCTTTAGTAAAGATGTGATCACTCCACTCACTCTGCACAGGAACACAACGTTACACCACAGAACATGTTCTTCTGATGAAGTTGTCACGTTTCCTGTTAGAACCTCACCTCTGGTTTGTCCCTCACGTCGTAACCACACTGAGTGTTCACCACCGAATCCTGAACAAACACACAACGTCAGGAGGAACCTTTGTCTGTAAACTGCTGAAGCATGAAACATGAATCCAAACAGAGGGTTATAGGTTCATTTCATTCAAATTCGGATCAGGGATCTTTTGTTCTTTTTCCTTAATCCCTTGAGAACAGTGTTATTGTGATTAAATAAATCAGAGATACAAATAAATATGGTTTCAAAGGGGGTGCTACAAACCAGCACTATATTATAATTCTATTAGAACTACTCACTCTGACCTCTACTCTAAGTCTTCTAGTCAGAATATTTAGAAAAAATATATTTTCACTTTGAAATGACCAGATCTGAGATGAGATAAAGTGAGGAGGAGTTTATTTGGGCCTAAGTGGAAGTATGACCACATTCCACAAGATGTTATGCAACCATGGCGACCAGTTATGTGTATAAATCAGTATTGATCAGAAATCCACTCACAGCAGGATCTGTGACGCAGCAGGAGAAAGGAACTCCACACTTCTCTCTGCTACGATGAGTTCCGTTACAGCTGAAGTAAACGTTCAGTTCCCAGTCGTTGGGTTCCTGAGCTCCACAGCAGTGGTTCTGTTGAAAGAGAAAATTAATCAATCAGATGAGACAAGAAGCTTAAGCAGCAGAATCTTTGTTATTGAGGTGAAAAAGAATAACTTTGGTGAGTTACCATTTTCTGCAACGAGTCAATCAGGTTCTGCAGGTCGATGTCGTCTCTGTACGCTTTGACGTTCGCCAGGAAGAATTCGTTGATCCAATCTCTGACCTGACTCTGAAAAACCACCGTCAGCACCGCCGCCGTCAGCTCGAGGAAGAATATGAAGCCGATCACGCCTGAAAACTGACCATGACAGATGTAGAAGACGTTTAACAAACTGAAGTGTACAGACGTTTTTAGCGTACAGATGTGTATAACGTACAAACTTAAGTAGACAGATGTTTTCTCTTAGAGCTCCCACACAGCCAGCGAAGCCCAGGATGAAGGTGACTCCCCCGACAACCAGGACCAACCACACGGGATCAAAACCATGAAGCCGGGTCACCTGGGTGAGATCCACGAGGACGCCCTGTGAACAGATGTTCAGAGATTAAGATGGAGACAGATGTTGATGTGGTTTTTATTGTTCTTCCTGACTGTGTGTGTTGATTCACTTTCTCACTCCAGGCCCAGAAACCAACCGCGATGAAGGCAACTCCAGCCAGCTGCAACACAAACACACCAGCAATTAGACGGGTGCATCCGACACTGGCATCAAAGTACATGAGCACACGTATGTGTACAGATGTTCATGTATGTGAGCAGACACCGTGCTGCTCTGGTTCTTTCCATTTACCTCGTCTCTGCTGTGTGTGTGTGTGTGTGTGTGTGTGTGTGTGTGTGTGTGTGTGTGTGTGTGTGTGTGTGTGTCAGCTCCGCAGCTCCACACTTACTCCGACAAATATGTAAAAAAAAAAAAAAACGGTTTTATTTTAATAACCCTAAAATGAGACAAAATCATTTGATATAAAACTGAGGAAACATCTGAGGCTCAGGATGTTTCATAACAGCTCACTTCCTCTTCAACCACACAGGAAGTCATGACATCACTTCCTCAAACCACAGCCAACCAGTGCAGTTACCATCTACATATTAGTACATCTTTTTATTTTCCACATTCGTGTAAGGTCACTGTGACCTTTGACTGCTGACGTATAATCACGTCA
>NC_047165.1:352500-370000 GCF_009819705.1 Hippoglossus hippoglossus
GGACTCACCTCTGGTGTAACAGGCCTGTTGGTCTGCGCTGGAGCACTGAAGCAGCTGGTTGTTCACCATCAGAAAGTCCTCACCATAACAATCGATGGAAAACTGTTGAGCTGCAACACAAACACAAACAGGTCACACACGGCTGAGGCACATGTTAAAGTCTGAACCCTTCAGAAGACAGAGAGCAGCTACCTGAGGACAGCGGCAGCAGCAGCAGCAGCAGCAGCAGGTACAACTTCATGTTTCTGGTTTTCTGTACGTGTGACTGAAGCTGAACTGACGACTGGAACGACACTGGACTTTTATCTGCAGCTAAAACACACAAACCCAAAGGTTAACTGAACCCTCACGTCAGAAACGTCTGTTGTTTGACTAAACTTTGATCATTCCTGGATTTTACTCATGTCTCCATGTTGGATGAGAAGGTGATTCTGCTGAGTCATGACCAGTGTCGCTGTGTTTTAGGTAACATGAGTATTCATTGAACGTGTCTGCGAGGAGCCTTCCATGTTTGTATATAAGGAGTCTATGTCTATTGTAAAAAGATACTAGTATGTGTTTTTATTACATTAACAAATACATATATATCTTGGATGTAGCTTAACCCTAACTCTTAGTTATTAGGGGAGATTTGGACCAACAGAGCGTCCACGTGTCAGGAGGCTCTTAGAGAAAGAGGCGGAGCCTGGTCAAATAACCCTTTTGGTTTGCAGTAATCTTTTTTGTAAAGTGTTTCAGTAAAGTTCCTGATGTAGCGTTAAGATGAATCAGGTCCAGGGGGCAGGGGTCAGGAACATGCAGGTGTTGATCAGGTTTTGTCCAAACATCTGCAGCAGGAAACATTATGACTCAGAAATGTTTCTTTCTTGATGTGATGCAGCATCATTGTGTTCCAGCTTCATGTTGTATCTTCAGTTCCTTCAGCTCTTTGTTCCACTGAAGCTCATCAGCTTCCCTGAGGCTTCTTCTTCTCAGGAACATCTCTGTGGTGCCACCCGTCGTTCTCCTGGTTCCTTCATGGTGTTGTTGAAGACGTGGTAACGGACAGAACATTTCATTATTACATTTTTTATTTTTATTTTATTTTATTCAAGATATAGTCATGAAATGTATAACTACAAAGAAGTTAGTGATATATAAAGATCCTCGGATCATAAAATCAAACACATAATGTCCCCGTTCGTGTTGTTTATTAAACAAACACTAATAAATATGTTAAAGGGGACATAGCATGTCCACTTGACCACTAGTTGATCTGGTTCCTTGGGGTCTTAATGAAATGTCTGTAACATACTTTGGTCAAAATACCACAAGGATCATATCAAACAGCTTTTTACCCTGTATAAAACAGCCCTCCACAGAGTGACCTGTTTTGAGTGCCTGTTCCTTTAAATGCTAATGAGACAGCTCCCCCTCCCCCCTCTCCCCCCATGATTTTAAACGATATAAATTACATATTTTATATGATATAAATTATCAAATATGCATCCCATACTTTGTATTCCCCTTCTGTTGTCCTGGAGTTTTAATTTTCCCAATCACATAATTAAATGTCCCCCTCTGCCCCCCCACTACAAGCACACAAGCAGACAGACAGAGAGAGAAAGAGAGGGGTGTGGGGGGGGGGGGGGCTATGAAGACCATCATTTACCCCCGAACCCCGACATTCAACGGGTACAACAACAAGCGGAGAAAGCAGAATCGCGGGCTGACCTTATATATACAGTCTATGGGGCTGACCAGCGGAGAAATGCTCGTCCCGTGTGAACAGCCAGGCGGCTGCGCGCTGGAGAACGGCGCTGCGCTGGGGGGGGCGGGGGGGATGAGGTGGGGGATGGGCCAAGGCCATGTAGGGAGACTTCCAGTTCCTTGTTACGACACAAAACCCAGGAAGCGCAATCGAGTTGCTCAAGCATGATGTTTCTGACTTAGAGGAACTATAACAAAACGCACGAGTGTTTTTCCCCAGAGTGTTTGGGTTGGTAGACATGAGCCAGATACCCACATTAACCTGGAGAAGCACTAACAAAGTGGAATCTGCATGCTATGTCCCCTTTAAAGTGCAGATGACAGCAGACGGAAGATCGCTGCCTCTGATTGGTTCTTTCCTCTCAGATGAGTCATGTGATCAGCTGATGAAGCAGCTGTGACAGGGCTGAGTTGCAGAGCATGCTGGGAAATTATGGAGCCAAATCAGGGCCAAATGTTTTGATCATTTGAAAAAATGGAAATTGAAAAAGTTAAATTGTGTTAATTGTTAATTGTGTTAAGTTAAAATGATTGATTGATAATTGTTTTTCCCGGTTCAGATCAATGTCTCTCTGTCATGGCGTGATATTAACAACTAAACCCATATTATTAGAATGAATTAGTTTCAGATGAAAACTGTGAGCTCCTCAACAGAGGTTCAACAGGAAGTCACTGTGCTCACAGGAAGTGATGTCGCACGTGTGAAGAAGCGCGCTGATTGGTTGGTGTGTGTGTGATGTGTGTGGTTTGTCACAGGAAACAAACAAACCTGTTGCACAAAGATTCAGAGTGAACGATGGGAGAGAAGACGCTGCTGCTGCTCCTGCTTGCCGCCAGCGCCGCTCTGGGTAAGATAACTTCCTGTTTCTCTCAGGACTTTATTCTGATCAACAGGTTCTGACTCTGAAACATAAGATTTAATGATTCTGCACCAGAACTTTCAGCTGAAAGGTTCAGCAGCAGGAAGTGACGTCACAAAGTGATCAGACCTGATCAGTTTTATTGTGATCAATAACTCTGAAAACACTTCAACACAAACTCTGAGTGAAAGAATCAAAAGATCAAATCTCGTTAAGTGACGAAGAAAAACCAGTGGACAGCAGGATGTGACATCAAAACAATACTGATCATTATAATGATAATAAATAACCTGACGTCAGAATGTCACCACGTGTGAAGTTAAACTGCTGAAATCAACTTTGTGTTTTTACTTCTTTAAACCAGCAGCTTGGTGAAAGTGAGTCTGATGTGTGAGTGTGAACATGAGAAAGTTTCCTCCTTCTCTCCCTGAGCGTCTGTTCTCTGTGACTCTGCTGAGTGGGTTCCATCTCCTGTGAGAAGAACTGACTGAGAGTCAGCTTCAACTGTCACAACCAGCTGCAGCTGAAGAGTGAAGCTGAACTGAGATCAGTTAAAAACACTCTGAAGTTATTAAAAACCAGAGTTTATCTCCAAGATTCAGCAGGAAACTGTTAAAACATGAAGAGTTCTGAACAGTTTGGTGGATTTATTCCAGCAGCAGCTCTTCAGGGTCAGGAAGCAGAGGATCATGGGTAATATCCAGCGTTCAGAGCTCAACACATTGATTCACTTTGTTTTTTCTACACATGAGAAAACTTCTTCAGACACAGAGACCAACAGAGTTCATCATGTGTGGCTGCAGGGGGCGCTGTTGCTCGGTAACTGTTTCATAGTGCTGCTTTAACATTCGGTGTTCAGAGCGACATCACTGATGGTGTAACTTCCTGCTTTTATAAAAACAGCTCTATAATATATATGATTATATTAGTTATGCAGATGATACCCAACTGTACTCACTGCTAATGACGATAATGTATTTTTATTTTTTAAACTTTGTTTATTGATTTTCAAATTTAGAAACAATTACAGTCATTCATCCAATACTTGTTATTGTTGCTAGTTAACAACAAACAGATGAACAAACAAACAGACCCCCCCCTCCTAGGGAGGGAACATTTGTCAACTAGTTGTTGAAAAGATGCAAAAACAGCATCCACATATGGTCACAGTTCTTACACCTCACCGAGCCCAGATAGAAAAGGCACTGTCCAGTAATGATGGGGTAAAGATATGATTTGCCTCTAATGGTGTATTTAAGCCCAAATGGCGTCTAAACTGAAACCAAATTTGAAGACGGAAGAAACCATCACATTTTTAGTGTAACTAGAGATCAAAGAAAGAAGAGGTGAGTGCAATAAGGCTTCAATGATACTGGATGAGCGGAGTTTGCCTCCATAACCAACCATGAGGGAGGGGCCTCAATATCCTCATATCGAAGCCAATAGTTCAAGTTTCTAATATTTGTTGCCCAATATCAGAACAAAATAGTCGGTAACGCCATTCCACCCAGAGCTTTGGGCCTCTGTAAAATCTGACGGCGCTAATGACGATAATGTCTAAACATAGCAAAGGTTTCAGGTTTCTTCATTTATTTTTCTTTTTTTTTTTTAAATCTTCCATATAAAACAATGTTATTTTTAAATCAACAGTTCAAAGACCTGTGAGCGCCCCCTAACGACTGCAGAGGTTATAACATCAACGTCTGAACATCCTGATGATTTAATCTATATTTATGATTCTACACCAGCGACACCTGGTGGTCAGGTCTGTCTCACACAGATGAACTGATCAGAGGTCAAAGGTCACAGGGGCCTCATATTATTGGTGGAGGAGGGGTGCAACTCATAAACATCAGCAGCTGATGATGTCATCAATCAGTCTGCTGACATCGTCCTGACGACGGTGATGAAAATTCATTTGAACAAACTTTTGATCTTTTTCTGCTTCAGAGATGAGTGTGATCGGCAGCCGCCATCATGGCCGCCATCATGGCGGCTCCATGCCCGGCTCTCTGTCCAACATCAGCAGGGACGACCGCAGCCTCCAGCAGGTCGTGCTCGCCGCCGCCTACTCCTTCAACAACCAATCAAATGATGCCTTCCTCTTCAAACCGTCTGCCATCCACCGAGCGCAGCGACAGGTACGACGACAGGAAGTGACAGGAAACAGACATGACGTCATGATGTTTGACGGATGTATGAAAAATATCTGAAGGATTCTAATCTTTTACACTTAAATTAATTCGTGTTTTGAGTTCGAGCTTTAAAAGGATTTTAACTTCATTATTATGATAAAATCAAAGACAAACTTAACATGACTTTAGTAATTTTGTTAACATTGTTAAAAAAGTGTGTAAATAAAGTTTATCATTACGAAGCGTGTGTCAGATCATGTGACCCTTGTCCTCAGGTTCCAGATGTTTCCATGGTGACAGATGTGTTTGATGTTTCAGATCGTTAAAGGAATTCGTTACATCGTAGATTTGGACATTTCCAGAACTGTTTGTCGTAAACGAGACGACAACAACGACTTGTCGCAGTGTCGCTTCCAACCCGAAGGTCGACTGCACCAGGTCCGACAGTACTTTTACTCTCAAGTACTCCATTACATTAGTGTATTACTTGACTGAATCCCACTCCAGCTTTACAGGTGATGAAACAGTAAAGATCAGTAACGTGTTAAACTGTGTTTCAGGTGTTTCAGTGTCACTCCGTCGTTTGGGTGATTCCCTGGAGACACGAGACAAACATTCAGATTTTCTTCTGTAGAAACGGAAGCTTCAGGATCCGATGAACCACGTGGTCACATGGTCTCACCTGTCCGTCATCGAGTCACGACCTTTCACCCAATAAAAGCTGTTTGATAATAATCTGTTTATTTAATCTACATAAGAATGATGATCTCATTAAGGTGAAAGATCATTTAACTTAATAATTCACACATTTAGTTTTCACATTGTTCATTCTAAATCTGAATTCATCACTTTCATGATTTTAGTCAATTTTAAGAAAATTTTTGGACGTAACTTTTGATTAACCTGTAATTTTATAAATCACTTTATACATAAAAAACCCTGATTATTGAATTTGTTAGTTTGTCCATTTAAATGATTTCAAATGAAATTATAAATATTCTACAATTTGTTTGTAAAAACATAAAAATGTGAAGATTTGATCCTTTTTACATAAAGATGAAACTTTCAAATAAAACATGAAACATCCTCAAGGTTTGGAGGTAAAACAACAACAACAAATAAACGACTCAATGTCAACATGTAGCTGATGTTAGCATGTAGCTGATGTTAGCATGTAGCTGATGTTAGCATGTGGTTGATGTTAGCATGTGGTTGATGTTAGCATGTAGCTGATGTTAGCATGTAGCTGATGTTAGCATGTGGTTGATGTTAGCATGTAGCTGATGTTAGCATGTAGCTGATGTTAGCATGTGGTTGATGTTAGCATGTGGTTGATGTTAGCATGTATCTGATGTTAGCATGTAGCTGATGTTAGCATGTGGTTGATGTTAGCATGTAGCTGATGTTAGCATGTGGTTGATGTTAGCATGTAGCTGATGTTAGCATGTTACCAAAATTCATTTGAGACAAACTGAACAAAAGAAAAATCTGAAAAAGTCTGAAGGTGAAGAAAGTTTAAGAATGATCAGATTATCGATTAATAAGCGAACAGTAGTGATTTAATTATCCGTTTAATCTAAACTGAATAAATAACCAGGATTATTCTGTTTTTATAGAAACACATTTATTGATGACAGCTCTGATCGATCAGATCTGATGTCAAAACTAAAATAAACACAAATGTTGAGTCTGATTCGTCGTCTGCGTCGATGAGTCATCGACCTCCGTCCTGCTTCATCGTGACATCATTGGTCCGGTCCAATGCTTCGTCCTGATGTCAGACGCCATCGCCGTCTCTTTGACTCAAAGGTCCGACAGCGGAGTCGTGTTTTGTTTTTTTTACACCTTGCGCAGGTCGAGTTTGGCGATGTACGGGGAGCGGAAGGAGCCCAGGTACAGGCTCCCGTCGTGCTCGTGGACTTCGCTCACGTAAGCCGCCACCAGGCCGTTTGGATCGTGGAAGCTGCGTGTGCAGATCCCACCGTCATGAAGCTCCGCCACCAAACTGTAGCGAGGGACGAACTTCATCAGGACGTCCTGACTGAAGAGCTGGAGACGAGATGACGAGCGCAAGGAGCGAAGGAAGAGGGATACAAAGGCGTCAGTCGTTTGTTGACTCCGAGCTGCCCTCTAGTGGACGTTCTCTTTAACATCCAGGTCATTGTACAGGACACATCATTCAAATACAGGAAGTGACATCATTTAAAATAGATTTCGTCAGTTTTCAAACATATTCATACGGGCAACATTTAGCAGGTTAGCCTGTTAGCACGTTAGCACGAGACAAATGTTGTCGTCCCTATAGTAAGACCTGAACCTGGACCTGGACCAGGACCTAGACCTGAACCTTGATCTATATCTGGACCTGAATCTGGATTAAGATCTGAACATGGACATGGACCTGGACCTTGATCTTGATCTATATCTAGTCCTGAACTTGGATTAAGATCTGAACATGGATCTGGACCTGAATCTGGATTAAGATCTGAACATGGACATGGACCTAGACCTGAACCTTGATCTATATCTAGACCTGAACCTGGATTAAGATCTGAACATGGATCTGGACCTGAACCTGGATCTGAACCTGAAAATGGATCTGAACCTGAAAATGGATCTGGATCTGAACCTGAAAATGGATCTGAATCTGGATCTGCTCTGTCATGTCTGGTCACTGAACCTGGACTTGGATCTTGACATGGACCTGAACCTGGATCTAGATCTGAAGCTAGACCTGAACCTAGATCTGAACCTGGACCTGGATCTGAACATGGATCTGGATCTGAATCTGAACATGGATCTGAACCTGGATTTGAACATGGATTAAGATCTGAACCTGGATCTGAACCTGAAAATGGATCTGGATCTGCTCTGTCATGTCTGGTCACTGAACCTGGACTTGGATCTTGACATCCAAGACCTGGACCTAGATCTAGATCTGGACCTGGATCTGAACCTGGATCTGAACCTGGATCTAGATCTGAACCTGGTCTGTGTCTTGTTGTTTTTACCTTGAAGATGAGTTTCTTGATCCAGGGTCTCTGGGACAGGAAGTCCAGCATTGAGAATCCGGGGTTCAGCCGCACCGCCGACATGGCAACCCAGTAACCTCCGCTGGAGCTGGGACGGATGTTGTCAGGGAAACCGGGCAAATTGTCCATGAACGTGTCCATCCCTCCTTTATTGAGCCCGGCCACGTGCACTCTGCTCCAGAAACACATGCACAGAACTGGTGTTTGTGTGGTAACTATGGTAACCTGAGAGAAGACGACTGATGATCCAAACTGCAGGAGATTTATAATAATATTAACAATAGTAAATTCTGTACTACTTCCTGTTTATTACACCTTTAAACTGTGTAAACTTTATTTGACTCTGACACGTTTAAAACAGGGTGAAAGTCCAGGATGTGGACATTGATATTGTGAAGGACTACAGATACCTGGGTGTTCACCTCAGTAACAAACTGGACTGGTCCACACACTCAGACGTCCTGGACAAGAGGGGCCAGAGGACACTGAGGTCCTTCGGAGTGTGCAGGACACTACTAAGGACTTTTTAATGACACTGGTGGCTTCCGCTGGGTTCTATGCCATAGTCTGCTCAGGGTGTGGATGCACTGAGAGGGACACTATTTGCACAATTTCTTTCTTATGCACACATTTCATTACTATTTTGCACTACTTTTAAAAGGAAGAAACTGTTTGCACACTTGCTTTTTTATGTACAACTGTCTCACTCTTTTATACAAAAGATAATTTTTACTTGCCAAGTACTATTCATCCTGTGTGGACAGAATGTTAGTACTTTTTTATTTAATTTTATTTATTTTTAATTTTAACTTTTAAATTCTTTATTTGTATTCTTTTGTCTTGTTTATATTTCTTTATTCTCTTGTCTGCCTCACTCTGACCTGCGGTGACGTACCTGCGTATCCGAGCCATGGTGGTTTCAGCCACTAACACCGACTCCTCATCCGGCAGCAGCTGGATTCCATTTGGAAATCTCAGGTTTTCCATCAGCACCGTCACTTCTCCGGTTTCTGTGTCCAACTCCAACACACTGCAACACAACAGGAACAGACTTTTAATGTGAAACACCAAACTTAACCTTAACTAAACAAAACAATAAACCAAGGTAAACTAACCTAAACCAAACTAACTAAACTAACATTTAACTGAACAACATGCTCCACCACAACAGCAGCAGACTTTAATTTTAAAACCTGCAGGAAGTGAAACTACACAATAAGGTTTTGGTGAAGAAGTGTGAATTCTACATTTTGATATTATGTTGACGACCTGAAAACAAAATGCCTCCGGCCACTAGGTGTCGCCAGTGTGGAGACATAATAAATGTGCTGGGTGTAAACAATAATTGTCACGAGTCCGTTTCCCGTTCTGTGTGCATCGTACCGTCCGTCAGCGGTGGCCTCCATGATGAGGTGCAGGTAATCTCTGCGCTGCCACCTGCTGCTGGAGTCAGTGAAGTACACCTTCTTCCCGTCCTGCGTCACCGCCACGTCATTAATGAACGACAGCTTCCTGCCGGCGACTATCTGACCGCCCGCCACCAACCTGGTGGTCTCACCTGCTGAGACGAGACAAAGCTGAGAGGGCGAAGCTCCTACTGATGGGGACACATACGTTTAAATATTAAACTTACTCACCTGTGGTGGGGTTCACCTCAAAGAGACCCAGGTAAGCGTCGGCTACAATCAAAGTCCCGTTGGGTCCGACTCTGATCCCCAGAGGTCGACCGCAGCTCGACTCCTCATCTGTGGAACCTGCAGGTACAGACCACGGCGTCATGGCAACGTAACAGTTTCATCTACAGACAAACAGTTCAATTCATTTTTAATTAAAAAAAACGTTTATTAAAATTGATAAAAGTTCAAATCTAATTGAACTGATAAAATAAAATACTTAAATTAAAACTTGCAAATGAACTAAATTAAACATTCAACCAAACTAAACCGAATCAAACTTTATTTACAGCTTATTCGATATGAACATTAAATTTAAATAAACTCAACTTTAAACTAAACCTGGTCAAACCTTTATTTAACCGTTTTATGAATATTTCTCTCACCACAGGGAAGTTTCCCGAGTCTCGTCACTGTGTGGATTCTTCGACCAATCAGCTTCACAATTTTCCCGTCAGCTGTTCCAGAGAACAAAACATCTGCAGAGACAAACATCCGTCAGATAAACTCAACTAATCTGAACATTAAACTAAAGTCAGTTTCTTTTCTCATGAACTTCATCTCTGAGCAGGAAACATTTAATAAGAAACAACTTTCTGATGTCGCTATCAGTTCATTCAGCAATAATTATTTTCATTATCATCTTTCCAGTCACTGAGAAACGATTCTCTAAAGTCTTTTTATTTACAAACAAACAAGAAAAAACAGAAAACACTAACAAAATAAAAGTCAGAGGTCCGAGGATGGAACCCTGAGGAACTCCTGATCGAGATTAATACGTAAATCACAATCAAACAAAGTGACCTCCAATGTTGGCGATGGACTCGGGTCCGATGATCTGGTCCTCGAAGAGTCTCTGAGCCTCACGGAGCTTCAGGTTCGGTTCCCAGCAGCCCTTCATCTGCGGAGGCTCCTTCAGCCTGCAGCACACATTACAACCAGCAGGGGGCAGAGCAACCACATATTTATTAAAGTACAAGCTTTGTTTTTAAAAATGTTACTATTATTATATGTATAATATTTTAACTATGACCTCTGTCACATTTTGCATTTTACTAAAAGACTTATTTTTCACATTGCAAACTTTATTTTGAAAATATTATGACCCTCAAAATGTTTTTCAAAAATATATCACAATATTACGATTTTACTCTTTACACGTGATGCTGCTGTAACATCATCTATGACCTGTTTGGTGGAGGGTCAGTGAAGATGTGAGGAAGCAGATCCTGGGAGGGGCAGACCTTCATGTCACAGCCAACGGTTCCCTGACTGCTGGTAGGTACCAGGATGAAATCCTCAGAGAGATGGTCTGTATTTATATAGATGGTCTGTGTTTATATAAATGGTCTGTATTTATATAGATGGTCTGTGTTTATATAGATGGTCTGTGTTTATATAACTGGTCTGTGTTTATATAGATGGTCTGTGTTTATATAAATGGTCTGTATTTATATAGATGGTCTGTGTTTATAAAGATGGTCTGTGTTTATATAGATGGTCTGTATTTATATGGTCTGTATTTATATAAATGGTCTGTGTTTTTATAGATGGTCTGTGTTTCTATGGTCTGTATTTATATAAATGGTCTGTGTTTATATAGATGGTCTGTATTTATATAAATGGTCTGTGTTTATATAGATGGTCTGTATTTATAAAGATGGTCTGTATTTATATAGATGGTCTGTATTTATATAAATGGTCTGTGTTTTTATAGATGGTCTGTATTTATATAGATGGTCTGTGTTTTTATAGATGGTCTGTATTTATATAGATGGTCTGCATTTATATAAATGGTCTGTATTTATATAGATGGTCTGTGTTTTTATAGATGGTCTGTGTTTTTATAGATGGTCTGTATTTATATAGATGGTCTGTATTTATATAGATGGTCTGTGTTTTTATAGATGGTCTGTGTTTTTATAGATGGTCTGTGTTTCTATGGTCTGTATTTATATAAATGGTCTGTATTTATAAAGATGGTCTGTATTTATATAGATGGTCTGTGTTTATATAGATGGTCTGTGTTTATATAGATGGTCTGTGTTTATATAGATGGTCTGTGTTTATATAGATGGTCTGTGTTTATATAAATGGTCTGTATTTATAAAGATGGTCTGTGTTTATATAGATGGTCTGTGTTTATATGGTCTGTATTTATATAAATGGTCTGTATTTATAAAGATGGTCTGTGTTTATATAGATGGTCTGTGTTTATATGGTCTGTATTTATATAAATGGTCTGTGTTTATATAAATGGTCTTTATTTATATAGATGGTCTGTGTTTATATAAATGGTCTTTATTTATATAGATGGTCTGTGTTTATATAGATGGTCTGTGTTTATATAAATGGTCTGTGTTTATATAGATGGTCTGTATTTATATGGTCTGTATTTATATGGTCTGTATTTATATAAATGGTCTTTATTTATATAAATGGTCTGTGTTTATATAGATGGTCTGTGTTTATATAACTGGTCTGTATTTATATAGATGGTCTGTGTTTATATAGATGGTCTGTGTTTATATAGATGGTCTGTGTTTATATAAATGGTCTGTATTTATAAAGATGGTCTGTGTTTATATAGATGGTCTGTGTTTATATGGTCTGTATTTATATAAATGGTCTGTATTTATAAAGATGGTCTGTGTTTATATAGATGGTCTGTGTTTATATAAATGGTCTGTATTTATAAAGATGGTCTGTGTTTATATAGATGGTCTGTGTTTATATGGTCTGTATTTATATAAATGGTCTGTATTTATAAAGATGGTCTGTGTTTATATAGATGGTCTGTATTTATATAAATGGTCTGTGTTTATATAGATGGTCTGTGTTTATATAGATGGTCTGTGTTTATATGGTCTGTATTTATATGGTCTGTATTTATATAAATGGTCTGTATTTATAAAGATGGTCTGTATTTATATAGATGGTCTGTGTTTATATGGTCTGTATTTATATAAATGGTCTGTATTTATAAAGATGGTCTGTATTTATATAGATGGTCTGTGTTTATATGGTCTGTATTTATATAAATGGTCTGTATTTATAAAGATGGTCTGTGTTTATATAGATGGTCTGTGTTTATATAGATGGTCTGTGTTTATATGGTCTGTATTTATATGGTCTGTATTTATATAAATGGTCTGTATTTATAAAGATGGTCTGTGTTTATATAGATGGTCTGTGTTTATATAACTGGTCTGTGTTTATATAACTGGTCTGTGTTTATATAGATGGTCTGTGTTTATATAACTGGTCTGTGTTTATATAGATGGTCTGTGTTTATATAACTGGTCTGTGTTTATATAACTGGTCTGTGTTTATATAGATGGTCTGTGTTTATATAACTGGTCTGTGTTTATATAGATGGTCTGTGTTTATATAGATGGTCTGTGTTTATATAACTGGTCTGTGTTTATATAGATGGTCTGTGTTTATATAACTGGTCTGTGTTTATATAGATGGTCTGTGTTTATATAACTGGTCTGTGTTTATATAACTGGTCTGTGTTTATATAACTGGTCTGTGTTTATATAGATGGTCTGTGTTTATATAACTGGTCTGTGTTTATATAACTGGTCTGTGTTTATATAGATGGTCTGTGTTTATATAGATGGTCTGTGTTTATATAGATGGTCTGTGTTTATATAACTGGTCTGTGTTTATATAGATGGTCTGTGTTTATATAACTGGTATGTGTTTATATAACTGGTCTGTGTTTATATAGATGGTCTGTGTTTATATAACTGGTCTGTGTTTATATAGATGGTCTGTGTTTATATAACTGGTCTGTGTTTATATAACTGGTCTGTGTTTATATAGATGGTCTGTGTTTATATAGATGGTCTGTGTTTATATAACTGGTCTGTGTTTATATAGATGGTCTGTGTTTATATAGATGGTCTGTGTTTATATAACTGGTCTGTGTTTATATAGATGGTCTGTGTTTATATAACTGGTCTGTGTTTATATAGATGGTCTGTGTTTATATAACTGGTCTGTGTTTATATAGATGGTCTGTGTTTATATAACTGGTCTGTGTTTATATAACTGGTCTGTGTTTATATAACTGGTCTGTGTTTATATAGATGGTCTGTGTTTATATAACTGGTCTGTGTTTATATAACTGGTCTGTGTTTATATAGATGGTCTGTGTTTATATAGATGGTCTGTGTTTATATAACTGGTCTGTGTTTATATAGATGGTCTGTGTTTATATAGATGGTCTGTGTTTATATAGATGGTCTGTGTTTATATAACTGGTCTGTGTTTATATAACTGGGCTGTGTTTATATAACTGGGCTGTGTTTATATAGATGGTCTGTGTTTATATAACTGGTCTGTGTTTATATAACTGGGCTGTGTTTATATAACTGGGCTGTGTTTATATAGATGGTCTGTGTTTATATAACTGGTCTGTGTTTATATAACTGGTCTGTGTTTATATAGATGGTCTGTGTTTATATAGATGGTCTGTGTTTATATAACTGGTCTGTGTTTATATAGATGGTCTGTGTTTATATAGATGGTCTGTGTTTATATAACTGGTCTGTGTTTATATAGATGGTCTGTGTTTATATAGATGGTCTGTGTTTATATAACTGGTCTGTGTTTATATAGATGGTCTGTGTTTATATAACTGGTCTGTGTTTATATAGATGGTCTGTGTTTATATAGATGGTCTGTGTTTATATAACTGGTCTGTGTTTATATAGATGGTCTGTGTTTATATAACTGGTCTGTGTTTATATAACTGGTCTGTGTTTATATAGATGGTCTGTGTTTATATAGATGGTATGTGTTTATATAACTGGTATGTGTTTATATAACTGGTCTGTGTTTATATAGATGGTCTGTGTTTATATAACTGGTCTGTGTTTATATAGATGGTATGTGTTTATATAACTGGTCTGTGTTTATATAACTGGTCTGTGTTTATATAGATGGTCTGTGTTTATATAGATGGTATGTGTTTATATAGATGGTATGTGTTTATATAACTGGTCTGTGTTTATATAACTGGTCTGTGTTTATATAGATGGTCTGTGTTTATATAACTGGTCTGTGTTTATATAACTGGTCTGTGTTTATATAACTGGTCTGTGTTTATATAACTGGTCTGTGTTTATATAGATGGTCTGTGTTTATATAGATGGTCTGTGTTTATATAACTGGTCTGTGTTTATATAGATGGTCTGTGTTTATATAACTGGTCTGTGTTTATATAGATGGTCTGTGTTTATATAGATGGTATGTGTTTATATAACTGGTCTGTGTTTATATAACTGGTCTGTGTTTATATAGATGGTCTGTGTTTATATAACTGGTCTGTGTTTATATAGATGGTCTGTGTTTATATAACTGGTCTGTGTTTATATAACTGGTCTGTGTTTATATAACTGGTCTGTGTTTATATAACTGGTCTGTGTTTATATAGATGGTCTGTGTTTATATAACTGGTCTGTGTTTATATAGATGGTCTGTGTTTATATAACTGGTCTGTGTTTATATAACTGGTCTGTGTTTATATAACTGGTCTGTGTTTATATAACTGGTCTGTGTTTATATAGATGGTCTGTGTTTATATAACTGGTCTGTGTTTATATAACTGGTCTGTGTTTATATAACTGGTCTGTGTTTATATAGATGGTCTGTGTTTATATAGATGGTCTGTGTTTATATAACTGGTCTGTGTTTATATAACTGGTCTGTGTTTATATAACTGGTCTGTGTTTATATAGATGGTCTGTGTTTATATAGATGGTCTGTGTTTATATAACTGGTCTGTGTTTATATAGATGGTCTGTGTTTATATAACTGGTCTGTGTTTATATAACTGGTCTGTGTTTATATAGATGGTCTGTGTTTATATAACTGGTCTGTGTTTATATAACTGGTCTGTGTTTATATAGATGGTCTGTGTTTATATAACTGGTCTGTGTTTATATAGATGGTCTGTGTTTATATAACTGGTCTGTGTTTATATAACTGGTCTGTGTTTATATAACTGGTCTGTGTTTATATAACTGGTACCCTGGTATAAAGGTATTTTCTAGTCTTGATGACACTTTACAGTTTTACGTTCACAGTGAATCTATGGCAGCTCTTTTCTGTAAGGGGCCATTCAGGGTTCAGTATCTTGACACTTTGGGGATCAATCCGCCGACCTTCTGGTTGGAGGACGACCGTGGTCGAGGTTGACCCAGAACATGTTATGTACATGTATGTAGTTTAGCGTGACTCACGTGAAGACATCGGGTTGGATGGGAGACTCCAAGATGAGGACGAAGACGAGCAGAGGAAGAAGCAGGAATCCACCGAGAGCGAGGAGCGTCACCTGAAACACCTTTCCACTGTAGGTGCTGAAACAGGAAGTGACAAACAGGAAGTGGCTGATTGGACATTTTTCCTCATCATCAGTCACTGATAGATATCTAATCAATATTTCTTCTTCTTTCTTCAGATTATTGGCGGGTAGCAACCATCAAGGTGCCTTACTGGTCCTACTGTGTCCTCTTAGGTCGTTGGTCTTCCTACCTGAGGTCATGAAGACCTGAGGACATGAGTATATGAGGACATGAAGACATGAAGACCTTAATCAAAGATGAATTAATGAAATATCAGTTTAAATGAGATATCGATCAGGACCGGATCTGTCCCCGGTCTCCGCTGCTGTCAGTCGGTTGATGAGGGCTGTGACGCGGCCTCCTCCAGGTTCTTACCCGGGACCTTTGTACCGGTGCTCGTGCAGCTCGTCGGTGAGGACCTGCGGTCGCTGCTGCCGCCGGAAGCGGAGTCCTTCAGACTCGTTCATGACGGGACGCTCGGCTCGGCTCGGCTCGGTTCGGTTCGGTTCGTTGTTCCGGAGCTGGACCGAGTCGCTGCGATGAGATGAACCCGGAACACAAACAGGAAACCGGGACCGAGCATCAGCAACAACTTCCGCTCCGCTTCAGAATAAAAGTCCCGCCAACAAAACTGTCATCAGTTTGTGTTTTTAAGAAAAATAAACAAATAAATAAATACAGAAATTAATTAAAGTAAAATGTATTTAATGAAATAATGTGACCAGATGAATTAAAAACGTTTATAATGTCTATAATTTATTTCGTAATTGTATATTGAACACAAATTTCATAAATATCAACTTTCAGTGAATTCCAACATTCACAAGTTGTCTTCATCACACTCTTAAAGGTCTGTGGACCAAATGAATGAGTCTGTCTCCGAGGACACACTGACTCCGAGGACACACACACACTGACTCTGAGGACACACACTGACTCTGAGGACACACACACACACACTGACTCTGAGGACACACACACACTGACTCCGAGGACACACACTGACTCTGAGGACACACACACACACTGACTCTGAGGACACACTGACTCAGAGGACACACACTGACTCAGAGGACACACACACTGACTCCGAGGACACACTGACTCAGAGGACACACACTGACTCAGAGGACACACACTGACTCCGAGGACACACACTGACTCCGAGGACACACACTGACTCCGAGGACACACACACACTGATTCCGAGGACACACACTGATTCCGAGGACACACAGACTCCGAGGACACACACTGATTCCGAGGACACACACTGACTCTGAGGACACACACACACTGACTCCGAGGACACACACACACTGACTCCGAGGACACACACAGACTCCGAGGACACACACTGACTCCGAGGACACACACACACTGATTCCGAGGACACACACTGATTCTGAGGACACACACTGACTCCGAGGACACACACACACTGATTCCGAGGACACACACTGACTCCGAGGACACACACTGTGGTGGAAACCTCTGACATCACTACTCAATAGAAACACATGGACCTATCTTCAGGAAGCTGACAGAGCATTTGGTGTTTTGGTGACAGGATGAGTCTGGAGAGATTGAGATGTTCTGGGTCCACTGAACCAACCAGACATTGATTTAAACTTTGGTGAGGGCCGACTGAAGTTACCCGATAACTGCAGATCCTGCTTCGTAGTACATCCCCTG
>NC_047165.1:375000-450000 GCF_009819705.1 Hippoglossus hippoglossus
TTTATTTTGAAACTGACCAGGAAACGGTTTCAAGTAAGTTTCGACAAATCTCTGGTGGTTTCCATAGATACCACGACACATTCCAGGCCAAGGCTGACGGATACACAACGCTCCAGAGACTGAGGGTCCGCACACTGCTTCACCCTGACAGACACACAACACACACACACACACATACAGAGGAAGCGGATGATCAGTTACTGTCGCCACAAACTTTTCTTTCTTTCTGTTGAACCAAATGTTCAAAGGACATTTCAACACATGAACGAGACACGTGATCAAAGCAGCGTGTTTCTGTCTGTTAGCATCGTTAGCATCAAACTTCCACTTCTTCTTCAACAGAAACATCGTCAGGCCGTATAAGACAAGCGTTAAAGTGTGAGGTGGAATGTAACGATTTCAAAAAACACAGAGTCTGAGCAGCTTCAGGTCGGAGTCATGTTTTAATTATCTGCCTGGACTCAGTTTGTGTCAATTTGTGTTAACGTGCAGTTTGTGTTGGCGTGTGTTAACGTGCAGTTTGTGTTAACGTGTATTAACGTGCAGTTTGTGTTAACGTGCAGTTTGTGTTAACGTGTATTAACGTGCAGTTTGTGTTAACGTGCAGTTTGTGTTAACGTGTATTAACGTGCAGTTTGTGTTAACGTGCAGTTTGTGTTGGCGTGTATTAACGTGCAGTTTGTGTTAACGTGCAGTTTGTGTTGGCGTGTGTTAACGTGCAGTTTGTGTTAACGTGTATTAACGTGCAGTTTGTGTTAACGTGTATTAACGTGCAGTTTGTGTTAACGTGTATTAACGTGCAGTTTGTGTTAACGTGCAGTTTGTGTTAACGTGTATTAACGTGCAGTTTGTGTTAACGTGCAGTTTGTGTTAACGTGTATTAACGTGCAGTTTGTGTTAACGTGTATTAACGTGCAGTTTGTGTTAACGTGTATTAACGTGCAGTTTGTGTTAACGTGCAGTTTGTGTTAACGTGTATTAACGTGCAGTTTGTGTTAACGTGTATTAACGTGCAGTTTGTGTTAACGTGCAGTTTGTGTTGGCGTGTATTAACGTGCAGTTTGTGTTAACGTGCAGTTTGTGTTGGCGTGTATTAACGTGCAGTTTGTGTTAACGTGCAGTTTGTGTTGGCGTGTGTTAACGTGCAGTTTGTGTTAACGTGTATTAACGTGCAGTTTGTGTTAACGTGCAGTTTGTGTTAACGTGTATTAACGTGCAGTTTGTGTTAACGTGCAGTTTGTGTTGGCGTGTATTAACGTGCAGTTTGTGTTAACGTGCAGTTTGTGTTGGCGTGTATTAACGTGCAGTTTGTGTTAACGTGCAGTTTGTGTTGGCGTGTGTTAACGTGCAGTTTGTGTTAACGTGTATTAACGTGCAGTTTGTGTTAACGTGCAGTTTGTGTTAACGTGTATTAACGTGCAGTTTGTGTTAACGTGCAGTTTGTGTTAACGTGTATTAACGTGCAGTTTGTGTTAACGTGCAGTTTGTGTTGGCGTGTATTAACGTGCAGTTTGTGTTAACGTGCAGTTTGTGTTTGTGTGTATTAACGTGCAGTTTGTGTTAACGTGCAGTTTGTGTTGGCGTGTATTAACGTGCAGTTTGTGTTAACGTGCAGTTTGTGTTGGCGTGTATTAACGTGCAGTTTGTGTTAACGTGCAGTTTGTGTTGGCGTGTTTTAACGTGCAGTTTGTGTTAACGTGCAGTTTGTGTTTGTGTGTATTAACGTGCAGTTTGTGTTAACGTGCAGTTTGTGTTGGCGTGTATTAACGTGCAGTTTGTGTTAACGTGCAGTTTGTGTTTGTGTGTATTAACGTGCAGTTTGTGTTAACGTGCAGTTTGTGTTTGTGTGTATTAACGTGCAGTTTGTGTTAACGTGCAGTTTGTGTTTGTGTGTATTAACGTGCAGTTTGTGTTAACGTGCAGTTTGTGTTGGCGTGTATTAACGTGCAGTTTGTGTTAACGTGCAGTTTGTGTTAACGTGTATTAACGTGCAGTTTGTGTTAACGTGCAGTTTGTGTTAACGTGTATTAACGTACAGTTTGTGTTAACGTGCAGTTTGTGTTAACGTGTATTAACGTGCAGTTTGTGTTAACGTGCAGTTTGTGTTGGCGTGTATTAACGTGCAGTTTGTGTTAACGTGCAGTTTGTGTTTGTGTGAGAGGATTTGAGAGAAAGTGACCTTTGCCCTCGTCTCCTCTGACGAGGAAACTGAGGTCTAATCTAATCTAATCTACACTGATGATGAAACCTCGACAGATTACATCAGGGAGAGAAACTGAAACGAGCGGATAATGAATCTGTGGCTTCATCCAACACGTCTGAAAGTCTGGTAATCAAAGAAAACAGATGCTGTTGCTTTTAATTGAAAGATTAAAGAGAGAGAGACCAGGCACTCGAAGGCTCGTTTGGCCTCTCACATCTAAAGGTCAAGTGGGGTTAACGAGATGCAGGGACTGATAGGAGATCAGATCTGAAGCTGATTGGAGGAGAGATTGTCCTTGAACTTTATTTTTTTAATCTAACGTCAGATTTTAGGTTTTATTGGTTGTAAATCAGGAGTTGATTTCATGTATTCAAGTTTTTATTTATATTTTTTATTAAACTGGGCACAGGCTCCGGGGCCCCAGAGAGTCGAGGGCCCCTGGTGCGGCGACTTCATCCACACAGATTCATCACTGTTGCTATGGTTACGCCTGATGTACCAAAACGCTGCTGGTTTCATTTTATTTTGAAAACCATGTGGTTGTTTTAGTCTAAACACGACTGCAAATAAAGACGGACGACATAATGGTTCCACTTAAGTGAAACCAAAAGCATCTACATCCCCCCCTGGTGGCTGGTTGCAGTATAGGTCTTAAACCCTCCTCCTCCACGTTAGCAGACGGGACCAAACTAAAACATCCAAGTAGACGTTAAATAAATGTTTGTCAAAGATGTTTCTGTCGTTTCAGGTCGTTCTTATCTCACTGATGTTTGTTCAAGTGTTTCTGATCAGTTTGGTTTTTTGGCAGGAAAGTTTGTTTCTTCTTTTTCTTCTGTTCGGTTTATTGGCGGCTTATCGAGTTATTCGAGTTATTTGTGAATATAGAATGATTGGTCTTTATTTACAGTCTTAGTTGTTTATTTCGTCTTTGATTGTTATTTACAGTCTTTGATCTGGACGAACAGAACCGGACCTCTTCTAGAGGAGGAGCCATGGACTCAGAGAACAGAGGATCCAGTGGATTGGCGGTAATGCACCTTGATGTTGGTTCATCACCAATAAACCAAACAAAAGAAGAAGAATGATGCATTTCTTGTGTTTTTAAAAGAAAGTTTGTTTTCACCTTCTCTCCCATGAGAACCGGCTCGATGCCGAAGAACGGCCTCATGGCCATCGCTGGAACGATCGGCGCTCCTTCCTCTGCAGGACGAGGAGCGATACAGATTCCTCCGGTCTCTGCAGAGACACACAAACAACTTAACGTCCAACAACTGACATGTCAACACAGAGAGAAAAGTCTCCTTCGTGGTGCGTTCAAGTGCAGCTGAGAGTAAATAGTGAACCAGGTGTTTACTGACTGTGACTCAGCTTCACTGTGAACAGTAGTGATGACAAACATTTCACATCAGTCCTGCAGGAAGCGCCAGAGGAAACATAATGGACTCATTCAAATCTGAAGGGTTCATCCTCTGAGGAGCAAGAGGGTTCACAGGTCTGTCCCAGTGAACCCTGTGTAGGATGGACAGACTGTCCTCATGACGTGTGAGGACGTGTGAGGACGTGGGTTGTGTTTGTTCAGGATCATGTGTCAGTGTGCGTGAAAGTGTAATTTCTTAATTTATTGTGGATTTTTCTCCTTTAAGAGAAAATAGCAGATGGTTGAGACTTTAAGTTTAAAAACAACACAGCTGATTGTCCAGGAATTAGGTCACAACTGATCCTCTGCAGGGTGGTGTGGTGTGGTGTGGTGTGGTGTGGTGTAGTATGGTGTGGTGTGGTGTGGTGTGGTGTGGTGTAGTGTAGTATGGTTTGGTGTGGTGTAGTGTAGTATGGTGTGGTGTGGTGTAGTGTGGTGTGGTGTAGTGTAGTGTGGTGTAGTGTAGTGTAGTATGGTGTGGTGTGGTGTGGTGTAGTGTGGTGTGGTGTGGTGTAGTGTGGTGTGGTGTAGTGTAGTGTAGTATGGTGTGGTGTGGTGTAGTGTAGTGTGGTGTAGTGTAGTGTAGTATGGTGTGGTGTGGTGTAGTGTGGTGTGGTAGGTGGTGTGGTGTAGTGTAGTGTGGTGTGGTATGGTGTGGTGTAGTGTGGTGTGGTGTGGTGTGGTGTGGTGTAGTGTGGTGTGGTAGGTGGTGTGGTGTGGTGTGGGTGTAGTGTGGTGTAGTGTAGTGTAGTGTGGTGTGGTGTGGTGTAGTGTGGTGTAGTGTAGTGTAGTGTGGTGTGGTGTGGTGTGGTGTGGTGTAGTGTGGTGTGGTGTAGTAGGTGGTGTAGTGTGGTGTGGTGTGGTGTGGTGTAGTGTGGTGTGGTGTGGTGTGGTGTAGTGTGGTGTAGTGTAGTGTGGTGTGGTGTGGTGTGGTGTGGTGTGGTGTAGTGTAGTGTGGTGTAGTGTAGTGTAGTGTGGTGTGGTGTGGTGTGGTGTAGTATGGTGTGGTGTAGTGTAGTGTGGTGTGGTAGGTGGTGTGGTGTGGTGTGGTGTAGTGTGGTGTGGTGTGGTGTAGTGTGGTGTAGTGTAGTGTAGTGTGGTGTGGTGTGGTGTAGTGTAGTGTGGTGTGGTGTAGTGTGGTGTAGTGTAGTGTAGTGTGGTGTGGTGTGGTGTAGTGTGGTGTGGTGTGGTGTAGTGTAGTGTGGTGTGGTAGGTGGTGTGGTGTAGTGTAGTGTGGTGTGGTGTAGTGTGGTGTGGTGTGGTGTAGTGTGGTGTAGTGTAGTGTGGTGTGGTGTGGTGTAGTGTGGTGTAGTGTAGTGTAGTGTGGTGTGGTGTGGTGTGGTGTGGTGTAGTGTAGTGTGGTGTGGTAGGTGGTGTGGTGTAGTGTGGTGTGGTGTGGTGTAGTGTGTGTGTGTGTGAGTGTGTGTGTGTGTGTGTGTGTGTGTGTGTGTGTGTGTGTGTGTGTGTGGTGTGGTGTGGTGTGGTGTAGTGTGGTGTGGTGTGGTGTGGTGTTGTGTTGTGTAGTGTGGTGTTGTGTGGTGTGGTGTTGTGGTGTGGTGTGGTGTGGGGTGTGTGTGGTGTGGTGGGTGTGTGGGTGTGGTGGTGTGTGGTGTGGTGTAGTGTGTGTGGTGTGGTAGTGTGTGTGTGGGTGTGTGGTGTGGTGTGGTGTGGGTGTGTGGTGTGTGTGAGTGTAGTGTGTGTGGTGGTGGTGTGTGTGGTGTGGTGTGTGTGGTGTGTGTGGTGTGTGTGTGTGTGGTGTGGTGTGGTGTGTGTGTGTGTGTAGTGGTGGTGTGGTGTGGGGTGGTGTAGGTGTGGTGGTGTGTGTGTGGGGTGGTGTGTGTGTGGGGTGTGTGTGTGTGTGGTGTGTGTGTGTGGTGTGGGTGTGGTGTGTGTGTGGTGTGTGGTGTGGGGTGTGGTGTGATTGTGTGGTGAGTGTGGGTGGTGTGTGTGAGTGTGTGTGGTGTGTGTGTGGTGGGTGGGTGTGGTGTGGTGTATGTGGTGTGGGTGTGGTGTGTGGTGTGGTGTGTGTGGGTGTGGGTGTGTGTGTGGTGTGGTTGTGTGTGTGGTGTGTGTGGTGTGGTGTGTGTGGTGTGGGTGGGGTAGTGTGTGTGGTGTGTGTGTGTGTGGTGTGTGTGAGTGTGTGTGTGGGGTGGTGAGTGTGTGGGGTGGTGTGTGTGTGTGGTGGGTGTGGTGTGTGTTGTGTGGGTGTGTGGTGGTGTGGTGTGTGTGTGTGTGTGGTGGTGGTTGGGGTGGTGTGTGGGGGTGTGTGTGTGGTGTGGTGTGTGTGTGTGTGTGTGTGGTGGGTGTGTGGTGTGGGTGTGTGTGGTGTGGTGTGTGTGGTGTGGTGTGGTGGTGGGTGTGGTGTGGTGTGTGGTGTGTGTGTGGGGTGTGGTGTGGTGTGGTGTAGTGTGGTGTGGTGTAGTGTGGTGTAGTGTAGTGTGGTGTGGTGTAGTGTAGTGTGGTGTAGTGTAGTGTTGTGTAGTGTAGTGTGGTGTAGTGTAGTGTAGTGTGGTGTAGTGTGGTGTAGTGTGGTGTGGTGTGGTGTAGTGTGGTGTAGTGTGGTGTGGTGTGGTGTAGTGTGGTGTAGTGTGGTGTGGTGTAGTGTAGTGTGGTGTAGTGTGGTGTAGTGTGGTGTGGTAGGTGGTGTAGTGTGGTGTGGTGTGGTGTAGTGTGGTGTAGTGTAGTGTGGTGTGGTGTGGTGTAGTGTGGTGTAGTGTGGTGTGGTGTGGTGTGGTAGGTGGTGTAGTGTGGTGTGGTGTGGTGTAGTGTGGTGTAGTGTAGTGTGGTGTGGTGTGGTGTAGTGTGGTGTAGTGTGGTGTGGTGTGGTAGGTGGTGTGGTGTAGTGTAGTGTGGTGTGGTGTGGTGTGGTGTGGTGTAGTGTGGTGTAGTGTAGTGTGGTGTAGTGTAGTGTAGTGTGGTGTAGTGTAGTGTGGTGTAGTGTAGTGTAGTGTAGTGTAGTGTTGTGTGGTGTAGTGTGGTGTGGTGTGGTAGGTGGTGTAGTGTAGTGTGGTGTGGTGTGGTGTAGTGTGGTGTAGTGTAGTGTGGTGTGGTGTGGTGTGGTGTAGTGTGGTGTAGTGTAGTGTGGTGGTGTGGTGTAGTGTGGTGTAGTGTGGTGTGGTGTGGTGTGGTGTGGTGTAGTGTGGTGTAGTGTAGTGTGGTGTGGTGTGGTGTAGTGTGGTGTGGTGTAGTGTAGTGTGGTGTAGTGTGGTGTAGTGTAGTGTGGTGTAGTGTAGTGTGGTGTAGTGTGGTGTAGTGTAGTGTGGTGTAGTGTGGTGTAGTGTGGTGTGGTGTGGTGTAGTGTGGTGTGGTGTGGTGTAGTGTGGTGTAGTGTAGTGTAGTGTGGTGTAGTGTAGTGTGGTGTAGTGTGGTGTAGTGTGGTGTAGTGTAGTGTAGTGTGGTGTAGTGTGGTGTAGTGTGGTGTAGTGTAGTGTGGTGTAGTGTGGTGTAGTGTGGTGTAGTGTAGTGTGGTGTGGTGTGGTGTAGTGTGGTGTAGTGTGGTGTAGTGTAGTGAAGTGTGGTGTAGTGTGGTGTGGTGTGGTGTAGTGTGGTGTGGTGTGGTAGGTGGTGTAGTGTGGTGTGGTGTGGTGTGGTGTGGTGTAGTGTGGTGTGGTGTGGTGTAGTGTAGTGTAGTGTGGTGTGGTGTGGTGTGGTGTAGTGTAGTGTGGTGTAGTGTGGTGTGGTGTGGTGTGGTGTAGTGTGGTGTGGTGTAGTGTAGTGTGGTGTGGTGTGGTGTGGTGTAGTGTAGTGTGGTGTAGTGTGGTGTGGTGTGGTGTGGTGTGGTGTAGTGTAGTGTGGTGTGGTGTGGTGTAGTGTGGTGTGGTGTGGTGTGGTGTGGTGTGGTGTAGTGTAGTGTGGTGTAGTGTAGTGTGGTGGGTGGGGTGTAGGGTTGGTGTGGTGTGGTTTGGTGTGGTGTGGTGGAGTGTAGTGTGGTGTGGTGTGGTGGGTGTGGTGGGTGTGGGTGGGGTGTGGTGTGGTGTAGTGTAGTGTGTGTAGTGTAGTGTAGTGTAAGTGTGGTGTGGTGTGGTGGTGGTGTAGTGTAAGTGTAGTGTGGTGTGGTGTAGTGTCGTGTTGTGTTGTGTGGTGTAGTGTGGTGTGGTGTGGTTGTAGTAGTGTGGTGTGGTGTGGTGTGGTGTAGTGTAGTGTAGTGTAGTGTGGTGTGGTGTAGTGGTGTGTAGTGTAGTGTAGTGTAGGTAGTGTGGTGTGTGTAGGTATGTGTGTGTATGTAGTGTGGGTGTAGTGTAGTGTGGTGTAGTGTAGTGTAGTGTAGTGTGGTGTAGTGTAGGGTGGTGTAGTGTAGTGGTAGTGTGGTGTAGTGTAGTGTGGTGTGTGTAGTGTAGTGTAGTGTGGTGTAGTGTTGTGTAGTGTGGTGTAGTGTAGTGTGGGTATGTAGTGTGGTGTAGTGTAGTGTAGTGTAGTGTGGTGTAGTGTAGTGTAGTGTGGTGTAGTGTAGTGTGGTATGTAAGTGTAGTGTAGTGTTTTGTGGTGTAGTGTAGTGTAGTGTGGTGTAGTGTAGTGTAGTGTAGTGTGGTGTCGTGTAGTGTAGTGTGGTGTAGTGTAGTGTAGTGTAGTGTAGTGTGGGTGTAGTGTAGTGTGTGTAGTGTAGTGTGCGTGTAGTGTAGTGTAGTGTAGTGTAGTGTGGTGTAGTGTAGTGTGGTGTAGTGTAGTGTAGTGTAGTGTGGTGTAGTGTAGTGTGGTGTAGTGTAGTGTGGTGTAGTGTAGTGTAGTGTGGTGTAGTGTAGTGTAGTGTAGTGTAGTGTATAGTGGTGTAGTGTAGTGTGGTGTAGTGTAGTGTGGTGTGGGTGTAGTGTAGTGTAGTGTGGTGTGGTGTAGTATGGTGTTGTGTGGTGTGGTCTCAGACTCTGACCTTTGACTGTTTACAGTGTGCTCACCTGTCTGCCACCAGGTGTCCACTAGAGGGCACCGTCCATCTCCAACCACATGTGGAACCACAACCAGGCCTCATGGTTGATAGGCTCTCCCACTGCACGCACACACGCACACACGCGCACACGCACACACACACAGTACATCACAGAACATGTTTCAATAGATCAAATAAGGATCTTTGGTTTATTTATTCATCATTAACTTCTTAGTCATTTATAATCATGTATTAATTATTAATAATCAATGAGATGATGAATGAAACATAACATCAGTGTTTTACTGTCAGATAATTCTACAGATTATTTCATGAGTGAAGTGACCGGTGAGCTCAGGTGTGTGTCTGACCTGATCCCAGCGTCCTCAGTGACGAGCGGTCGTACTTCTTCACCCAGCTGTCGTTGTGCTTCAGCAGCAGACGCAGAGCAGTGGGCGCTCCGTAGAACTGAGTGATCCGGAGACGCTGGACCATCTCCCAGTATCGACCTGAGAGTCCCGGGTGAGAGTCCCGGGTGAGAGTCCCGGGTGAGAGTCACGGGTGAGTCAGAGGAAACCTGGCAATATAACTGTAGAGTTGGGATAAAGTGACTCCACCCTAAAACTGCAGGTAATAAACCAACATTAATGAGTAACTGTGTCGTACTTACAGGACGGCTCACCTGAACACAACATAGTGAAGAACGTCATGTAAATAAATGAATCACCTCAAACTCACACACATGAACCTGATTTGTTTCTATTCCTGATGAAACAGTTTTTTATATATATATTTATTAAAGTGGCCTATGACGATCCACCAGGGTCTCACCAAAACAGCCAGAGACCAAACCAGATGCTTTTCAGATTCTTTTATTCTTTACACACAGGTGAAAACATAAATCAACTAAATCTAAACTTGCTAATTTCAGCTGCACCTCAGTTTTGTCAATCAGTGTGTGTCCTTGTGTGTCTCTCTCTGGCAGCTCAGTCACTCAGTGTGTGTCCTTGTGTGGTCTCTCTCTGGCAGCTCAGTCACTCAGTGTGTGTCCTTGTGTGGTCTCTCTCGGGCAGCTGCTGCCTCTTGAATCCAGGGAGTTTGATTGGCCAATTACTCAGCTGTGCAATCAACTCTCCCTGGTTCACCTGGAGCTTCACTGAGGCTCCTCCACAACCATCTCTCATTAGATCATTAGATCATACGATCATTAGATCATTAGATCGTATATCATTACATCACTAACACCTGCTCTCAGACTGAAAAACATCTAGACGGTGAATCCAGATGTTTCAGTTTAGTTTTTTCTGTCCAACCAGCAGGAACAGTTTGTATTAATGGTTTTGTTTTTTGTCAGTTTTCATCAGATAAAAGTTGTGTTGTGGAAGCTGCAGAGTTGTGATGAAATGAAGCTGAAATAAGACTCACCTGGGTTTGGGTAAACAGGTGTGCTCTCAAACAGGACTGTGGTGGCGCCGTTGCACAGAGGACCGTAGATGACATAACTGTGACCCGTGATCCAGCCGATATCTGCCACGCAGCCAAACACGTCTCCGTCCCGGTGATCAAACACGTACTGAAATAAACAAAGTTCAAGTTTGTCTTTCAGTAACTAAGAGCTAATAAATAAACGATTGATGTTTAATAAACTCTAACATTTACATTACATTACATTTCATTGAGCTGACGCTTTCATCCAAAGCGACTCACAATAAGTGCATCAACCATGAGGGACAAACCAGAACAACAAGATCAAGTGACTACATTAGCTTCAAAAAAGCCAAACTACAAAGTGTTGCATGTAAGTGTCACTAAACAGAACGAAACTTAGTTTTTTATTATCGAAGCTATAGTCAGAAGAGCTGTGTCTTCAGTCTGGAGGAAGATGTGTAGGACTTCCTGTCCTCATGTCCATGTGGAGCTGGTTCCACCGTTTAGGAGCCAGGACAGGAAACAGTGGTGATGTTGTTGAGTGACAGCTGTCCCTCGCAGTGAGGGAGCAGCTGATTGGTCGATGCAGAGTGTGAGTGGAACGGGCTGTAACGTTTGAACCATGTCCTGGATGTAGACTGGATCCGTTCACAGCACGGTACCAAGTACTAGAGTTTTGAAACGGATCCAGCTACTGGTAACCAGTGAAGAGAGCGGAGGAGTGGTGAGTGAACGCAGGTTAAAGACCAGTGGAGCTGCTGCTTCCTGGATGAGCTGCAGAGGTTCGGAGGGCAGCAGCCAGGTAGACCTGCCAGGAGGGGGGGGGCAGTAGTCTAGGTGTGAGATGAACCAGAGCCTGGACCAGAGCCTGGACCAGAGCCTGGACCAGAGCCAAGGACCAGAACCTGGACCAGAACCTGTGACGCCCTCTGAGTGAGAAGGGCGTATTCTCCTGATGTTGTGTAGCATGTATCTACAGGAATGTGTTGTTGCAGTAATGTTGGCAGTGAGGGAGAGTTGCACTAGCAGTCTGGGGGGGGGGGGCTAACACGGAGTTGTCAAAGTTAATAGTCAGGTCGTGGGTGGGAGGAGCCTTTCTCTGGGAGGAAAAGTAGTTCAGTCTTATCAAGGTTAAGTTTCAGGTGGTGTGCAGACATCCACTGAGAGATGTCAGACAGAGAGTCTGCTGCTGCCTGTGTTTCAGATTGGGAAGAAAGAGAGGATTAGTTGGGTGTCATCAGCGTAGCTGTGGTAGGAAAAGCCATGTGAAGTGAATGACAGAGCCGAGAGAGAGAGGAGGGTACCCAGGACGGAACCTGAGGGACCCCCACATTTCAATATTTAATTCTTTTAAAATACAGTTTCTTATTTTAACCACAGTTCATGTTCCTGCTCTAATCGTTGGTTTTCAACTGTAAACCATCTGCTTTGATTCACTTAATGTTCATATTATTTTATTTTGAAGGAACCAAGAAGTTCACTGATCCAGATGTTCACATTGATCCTGGTTTCACTTCTCTCCTTCTGATGCTCTTTCTGATGTTGTTGGGTTTCTCTTGTTGTTTCTGTATTTTTCTTCCTGATCAAGTAGAACGAGGGAGTACAGAGAATCCCTCTCTCTCTCTCTCTGTGTGAGTGGATGTCTCTCGCCCTGGACCCAGTTCTTCCTGTTTGTTTCAGATAAAGCAGCTTTTGTACTGACACACACACAGACACACACAGACACACACAGACAGACACACACACACACACAGACACTGTTCACACAGACAGACACACACACACACAGACAGACACACACACAGACACACACACACACAGACAGACACACACACACACAGACAGACACACACACAGACACACACACAGACACACACACAGACAGACACACACACAGACACACAGACAGACACACACACAGACAGACACACAGACAGACACACAGACAGACACACACACAGACACACACACAGACACACACACAGACACACACAGACAGACACACAGACAGACACACACACAGACACACACACACAGACACACACACAGACACACACACAGACACACACAGACAGACACACACAGACACAGACATACACACAGACACACACACAGACATACACACAGACAGACACCACACAGACACACAAACAGACACAACACACATAGACACATACACACAAGCTGCTTTCGAACTTAGCTTCATCCTCCTCACCCTCCTCTTCTTCCTCCTCTTCATCTTCTCACATCCTCCTTTTCATCTTCTTCATCCTCCTTATCCTCCTCTCATTGTCTCTCTGAGGACACACAGTCTTTGTCCTGTTTGGTAACTGCTATACGATATATTAAACTAGAGACGATATATTAAACTAGAGACGATATATAAAGACCATCAGCAACATACACACACACATATATAGTATACACATACTGTACATATATAAATACATAATAAAAGACAGTGTATATATACCTGGTGAGTCAGGGAGGTGTACAGCAGGTATCCAGCCTGTGTGTGGACGATGCCTTTAGGTTTTCCGGTACTACCTGATGTGTAGAGAAGAACAAAAATGTCTTCAGAGTCCAGAGGCTCCGCAGGACAGACAGAGGACTGATGGGACATGACCTGTAAAACACATGACCTGTAAAACACATGACCCTCTACACACAGGTGTAGTGATGAGGGGCGTGTCACCTTCTCCAGGGGACGTCCAGCTCTCCCATCACTGCAGGCTGTTGTGTCCTCTGAGAGACAAACACGTGTTGACAGGACGGACACATCTTCACTGCAGCGTCCACCGTGGACTTCAGTTCAATGAGCCGACCCCCCCTCACACCTTGATTACAGGTGACAACTGCTCTGCACTCAGCTGGAAACACAACAACAACACGACACAGAAGACAACACAAAAAATGATACAGCACAAGAATCATCACCTGAGGTGTCAGGTCATGTGACCAACTCACATCAGCAGAAACTGAAACTTTTATAAACGCAGGTAACGATTACAATAAACACACATATAATAAAAATATACACAAAGGTAGTGTCTCCATGTGTCTATGTAAATGATGACAGTGTGTGTGTTCAGGCGGGACGTGAATAACTCGTCCTGCAGAGTCTCCGATTCCTCCGTTTATTTTTTCATTTATTTTTTACAAACAAGACGATAAATAAAGCTGATCTTCTGGTTTTGTGTCGTCACTTCATTTAAAGCTTCAAAATATGACTCAACTTTTTATTTTAAATTTAAAAGCTCATGTTTATGGATAAAGTGAAAGTTAAGTTTTACATCAGTAGAGATGGGGCGGAGTTACTCTGTGTCATGTGACCACAGCAGCTGAAGGAGAGATGATGACTAACTTTAAAATCATTAGTACACTCAGCTGATCTCAGGAGACGAGGACATTTCAATGTTTCTCAGACTGAACCTTTAACTGTTATTCTGCTCCTCTTGTCTCCGACAATGACCTCAGCTACACTCCCATCATGCTTTGCTGCTCACTCAGCCGCGATAATGTCATGTTTGTTCTCTTTGTTTCCAAAACACTGACGTGGTTGAGCAGCGACTGTGACCTTCAGAGATCGAGTCCGACGCTTCTCAGAGAAACAGAGCTGGAGTCATACAGGAGGAAAGCAGAGCAGGTCTCAAAGACCTTCTTCACACTCTTACATTTTATTAGTATTGTCTCATATTCATAAATCCCAGTTTGTCTCAAAGATGTTAACAAGGATCAACTTCCTCTGTTCTTAACTCAACTAGAGTCAAATAGAAACTTAGTGATCAGTGAATAAAGCTCAGTCCCATGTGAGGATCCTCTCCCAGGACACAAGTCCAACAGGTGCTGATGGAACTGAACACATCAACACAACAACACATCAACACAACAACACATCAACACATCAACACAACAACAGGATTCACTACATGAGAAGAACCAGTTTGTAACTTCATGTTTAAAGTGTTTCTACAGAATGTCTGATGGAGATGAAGGAGCAGAGGAACTGAGGACTTCCTGATGGTAGAAGATGTGAGGAGACGTGTTGTGTCTCAAGAAGTCTTGTTGTGATCATAGTCCTCGATCAACTGACAGCATCAGGATCTCTGGTCCATGATCACAGTCTGTGATCCACCATCAGGATCTCTGGTCCATGATCACAGTCTGTGATCCACCATCAGGATCTCTGGTCCATGATCACAGTCTGTGATCCACCATCAGGATCTCTGGTCCATGATCACAGTCTGTGATCCACCAGCAAAGTGCTGCTCGTTGTGGGAACTGTTGGTTTCTCTATTATTTTTTAGGTGTTGATCTTCTATGTAAAGAGCCTTGAGATAATGTTTATTATGATTTGGTGCTAAACAAATAAATTGAATTGAATATCATATAGTGTATATCATCAATAACTAATTCAAACCAAACTGATCAGAAACACTTGAACAAACATCAGTGAGAGAAGAACGACCTGAAACGACAGAAACATCTTTGACGAACATTTAACATCTACTATGATTTTTTTTTTGGTCCATGTCCCATCTGCTAACATGGAGGAGGGTTATGACCTATAATGCAGCCAGACACCAGGAGGGTGAAGCAGATGATTTGGCTTCATCTTGGTCATTTTGAGTCAGTGTGGTTTGACTCACCGTCCTGGATCCTCCCTGCCAGAGCCTCTGAGCTGAAACCAGCGAACACCACCGTGTGTACCGCTCCAATACGAGCACACGCCAACATGGCCGCCACGGCCATCGGGGAAATTGGCATGTAGATGGCCACCCTGTCACCCTTCTGGATCCCATGGCTCTTCAGCGTGTTGGCGAGGCGGCAGGTGGTCTCCAGCAGCTCCCTGTGGAGGACGGATATGCATGTCCCAACACTATTACATATATACTGTGTATAATACAATATATATATATATTGATGACTGGTTTAAAAATGAAAAGGTATGAAATATTTTCCAGAAGTTGACGTCAGGTTAACGAATCACACAGTACGACATAACATTAATCTCCAAGTTAGCGAGTTTTTAAACTTTACCAGGTGAATCTGAGTTTCACCGGCTGTGTTTTATGGACAGTGAAACATCTCCTGTACGTTACCGATGCTGTGATGACGACTTTAGAACAACAGTCGGATAAAGCTCAGTATCGTCTGCATAGAGGGAGGATACAGGGACCACTGGTCACTGGTGCAGATGTTTCCAGATGTTCGTACCTGTATGTGACCTTCACCTCTGTGCCGGGTTCGTCTCGCTCCCAGATCAGAGCCACTCGGTCTGGATGTTTCTCAACATGGACGTCCAGACAGTTCACTGAGACAGACGGATGCAGAGTCAGAAAAACTTCTCACTGTGGTTTCAACATGAAACTAATTCATCCTGACTTTATTCTGGATCCACTACATTTATATATATATATATAATATATATATACACTACCGTTCAAAAGTTTGGGGTCACCCAGACAATTTCGTGTTTTCCATGAAAACTCAAACTTTTATTTATCAAATGAGTTGCAAAATGAATAAAAAATATAGTCAAGACATTGACAAGGTTAGAAATAATGATTTTTATTAGAAATGTTAATTTTGTTCTTCAAACTTTGCTTTCGTCAAAGAACGCTCCATTTGCAGCAGTTCCAGCATTGCAGACCTTTGGCATTCTAGCTGTTAATGTGTTGAGGTAATCTGTAGAAATGTCCCCCCCCCCCCCCCCCCCCGCTTCCTGAAGCCCCTCCCACAAGTTGGATTGGCTTGATGGGCACTTCCTGGTACCATACGGTCAAGCTGCTCCCACAGCAGCTCAATGGGGTTGAGATCTGGTGACTGCGCTGGCCACTCCATTACAGACAGCAGACCAGCTGCCTGCTTCTTCCCTAAAGAGTTCTGCATAATGTGGAGGTGTGCTTTGGGTCATTGTCCTGTTGTAGGAGGGAACTGGCTCCAATCAAGCGCTGTCCACAGGGTATGGCATGGCGTTGCAAAATGGAGGATAGCCTTCCTTATTTAAAATCCCTTTGACCTTGTACAAATCTCCCACTTTACCAGCACCAAAGCAGCCCCAGACCATCACATGACCTCCACCATGCTTGACAGATGGCGTCAGGCACTCTTCCAGCATCTTCTCACCTGTTCTGCGTCTCACAAATGTTCTTCTGTGTGATCCAAACACCTCAAACTTTGATTCGTCTGTCCATAACACTTCCAATCTTCCTCTGTCCAATGTCTGTGTTCCTTTGCCCATATCAATCTTTTCTTTTTATTGGCCAGTCTCAGATATGGCTTTTCTTTGCCACTCTGCCTAGAAGGCCAGCATCCCGGAGTCGCCTCTTCACTGTAGACGTTGACACTGGCGTTTTGCGGGTACCATTTAAAGAAGCTGCCAGTTGAGGACCTGTGAGGCGTCTATTTCTCAAACTAGAGACTCTAATATACTTGTCTTCTTGCTGAGTTGTGCACCGGGGCCTCCCACTTCTCTTTCTACTCTGGTTAGAGCCCGTTTGTGCTGTTCTCTGAAGGGAGTAGTACACACCGTTGTAGGAAATTTTCAGTTTCTTCGCAATTTCTCGCATGCAATAGCCTTCATTTCTAACAACAAGAATAGACTGGCGAGTTTCACATGAAAGTTCTCTTCTTCTGGCCATTTTGAGAGTATAATCGAACCCACACATGTGATGCTCCAGATACTCAACTAGCTCAAAGGAAGGAGTTCTATAGCTTCTCTCACCAGCAAAACAGTTTTCAGCTGTGCTAACATCATTGCACAAGGGTTTTCAAGGGTTTTCTAATCATCCATTAGTCTTCTAAGGCGATGAGCAAACACAATGTACCATTAGAACACTGGAGTGATAGTAGCTGGAAATGGGCCTCGATACACCTATGTAGATTTTCATTAAAACCAGACGTTTCCACCCAGAATAGTCATTTACCACATTAACAATGTATAGAGTGTATTTCTGATTAATTTAATGTTATCTTCATTGAAAAAAACTGTGCTTTTCTTTGAAAAATAAGGAATTTCTAAGTGACCCCAAACTTTTGAACGGTAGTGTATGTGTGTGTCCAAATAAAGTTGATCCTGTTTGGTGGAACCTGCTCAGAGTTTTCAGCTCTCATACATAAATAATGAATGTGAACTTCAGGGCTGAAGCTATGAGTAAATTCATGTTAGAAAACAACCGAATAAAAGTCTTTTGACCTCGCTGGTCTCTGAGCTGGTTAATGACGTGTCCTCTGGAGTCTGTCCTCACAGAAACTGTCTTCATTCACTCTCTGATTGAACTCAAATCCAAAAAATGGATTTTAGACTGAAGATCCTGTTTGAGTCTCACGCAGCAGGTTTAGACAATAATCCGTCAGATATCAGATCACAACGCCGTCGTTATTAGAATATTATTGGATTATATTAGTGAGGGAAAAAACAACAGAGGAATGAGAGACAATAAAAGATTATTACATCAGTCCTATGACTGATGAATATAAACTGCATTTATTTCTTTATGTGTTTTCACAAAGATTCATTATGTAAATGAAGATAAGGACGATATCTGATTATTTCTCCTGTGAAACAACAACATTGATGATTTACCTTCAACATTTCAGCCAATCACGTGGTTTAAACTGAATCCTCCGGGTTAAATGATCATTTTATCTCAATTTATTATATTTCAGTGGAATACATGTACTCAGTACTAGACTTCATACTTGTACTCCACTACATCTATCTATACTAATACTGCTGAGGTTCAGAATCTATTTTAATATAGAATAAAATATATAAACTTTTGTGACCCCTCACATTCATCTGAGCCTGTTGAGACCCCGTCTATATAAAGTGGTTAAAAGGAATTAAATGCTAAAAAAGTATTTTACTTTTACATGATCCGATGACTTCACACTTGTAAGAATTTATGACATCATAATGTGAAATACTTAACGTTGTGATTTCATAAATTCAAATAAAGGTTTATTATAATATTATATGTTTATACGTTGTAAACGTATGATGTTTGAACGTTTCATTTTCCGTCTTTTGAAATATAATTGACATTTAAATAAATATAATGAACATTTCTGGGATTTGGTTTAGAATTAAACAAAGGTTTATATTGACGAATTATTAATTCAATGTTTAAACATAAATAGCTTTATATTTACTGAAGCTGCAGTAATGACTCGTTCATTTTGAGTTCAATATAAACAGAATGACATTTTACATTGAAATGATAAGTTTGTTTTTCTGACAGTGAACTCAACATCTCACCGTTTATTTCTTATCATTTACAAACTGATCATCGATCATTAAAACGTATAGATGATGTTGATGCAGTATGACGTCACTCCGACCGGAGCTTTCAGCTGCACTTCATCCGGAGGTGAACTCGTCCAGGTGCATGATGGGAAAACGTATCGATCCCTTATTGATCTGTGATCGGTGACTCACCGGACACGTTGATCCTCCCTCCAAGGAACCAGCGGATCCTCCCGCGGCTCAGGTCGCAGTCCTGGACCCGGTGGAACGGCTCCATCCAGCGGAGTCTGTCGGCCGCGGCTCCCCAGAACTGATCCGGGTCCGTGACCGAGAGCCGGTACAGGTCCGGGTGAGACAGGCGGGACAGCCCGGAGCTCCAGGTGCCCGCTGCCGGCACAGGAGGCCGGGAGGACAGGCGCAGGACCGGGGTCCAGGACGGAGCGGGTCCCGGGGGTCCCGGGGTCCTGCAGCGGCTCAGCAGGCTCCTGAAGAACCGGGCCCCTCTGGTGTGAGCGGCCATGTTGATCCTCTGGGTCCAGAGTGAGTCCTCAGTACCCCCCCCCCCCTCAGGTGAGCGCAGGTGAACTATGGAGGAAGTTTGGTGCCAAAATGAGACTGTTTCTGTTCCTAGAAACTTTCTGACTCAGTGACTCATTATTAGATTTAACTTTTCATGATGAGGTTTCGTGGTTGCATCCCCCCCCCCCCCAGACTGTACAGAAATGTTCCAGATTAAACTAAAATAAACAAGTGAAAACTGAACCAGAACCATTGTCTGTTTTATTTTGCCACCTCATGAGTTTACATGTTTTAAACTCTCTGGTGTCGCAGTGAGTTTAAATGTGAATAACGAGGTTCTGATGTCAAGTGACTCGTGAGAAACTACAGACTCTGTCAGAGTTTAGTTTTTGAGATTTTTTATTTTGTAACTGATTAAAAATGTGTGAATCTGGTGTTTGAAATAAAACAGTTTCAGATGTAACAGGCGTAAACAGATTCATGTGGTGGTAAAGCTGTGACTTAAAATAAATCTGAGGAGCAGAAATGTGTCAGATTAAAAAAATATAAAGATGAGATTAATTATTGTAACTCACATTAATCATAACACATCGGAAGTTCTGATGGCTGCTGCCCCCTGTAGGTCAGCCCAGGGCGTGCAGATTGAATCAGTTTGAACTGGTTTAGATTTAGATTCAAACCTGTTTTAAATTTAAACTTGAAAAAGAAGAGATGAGAAAAAAAGGTAAATAAATCAACAGAGTTCTCTCACATACCTTTTCCACAGCTTTCGAGTCCTGTAACTGTTGGCATCAACTATCTGGACTCAAACTCCACTTACGGCTCGTTCATGAGCTGATGAACTGTTTCAGCCGAAAGCTCTGGAACTACAGCCTGTAATGGACTACAGGAAACAGACTTTCAAACTAAAAGAAAACAGAATCAACTGCAAAATAATTTTCTTACAACCACCAAATATAATATGAACTTTTAACCTATTTTTGTCTCATTGTGTCATTGATTCATCTTTAAATCTTGAGAAAAATGTAAATTTACCAAAAAATACAAACTACAACAAAAAAATATGAAAAACTGAAGCAACAGAAAAGAAATGAAAGAAACGGCAGAGGTGAAAAACAATAAAAAGATAAAGTGATGAAGACGCATCAGTTAATTTTCAGGTTTTAAGAAAATGTATTTATTAACCTTTGACTGTTAATACCTGATGATTTGATCAACAGACACACAAACACACACAATTCATCATGTAACAGTGAATTATCTGCTGAAACCTCAGTTTTGACATGATGTGATGGAGAAGGTCAGAGGTCCGATCATCCAACCTGATCCAGAGGTGTTGGAGGTGGGGGTGTGGCCTCCATGTCTGTGATTAAATCCCATATAACTGTTACGTCTGAGTGTCCACATACTTTTGGTCATGTAACATGCTGGTCAGAGGAGCAGGCCTCTGCTGAGTGCGTCTCAGGTGAGCTTTGGTCTGCAGATGAGCCTTGAGGAAGGTGAGGAGGCGGAAGTGTTTGCCGCAGGTGTGGCAGCTGTGCGGCGTCTCTCCACTGTGGATGCTGCGGTGCCGCATAGCTAGACGCCATATTGAAGGTCTTTGAGCAGAGCAAGCAGCTGTACGGCTTTTTGCCGCTGTGTGTGTACCTGTGGTCCCTCAGCCGCTCCTTCAGACGGTAACTCTTCCCACACAGGTCACAGTGGAACGGTTTCTCCCCCGTGTGGTTCCTCTGGTGAACTTTGAACTGCGAGAGGTTGGGGAACTTCTTGCCGCAGACCTCACATGTGATAATGGTGTCTCTGGCCAGCAGCTCGTCGGCGGGCAGCTCATGCGAGTGTTTGCTGATGACGTGGTTCTTCAGGCAGCGGTAGCTCTTCCCGCAAATGGAGCAGAGCTGCCGCTCTCCTGTGTGGATCGCTTGGTGGCTGCGCAGGTTGGCGGCCTGGGTGAAGCCCTTCCCGCAGGTGGAGCACTGATACGGCCGCGCATCCTGGTGCACCAGTTTGTGGCGCGTCAGGTGGCAGGCGTGATAGAAGCTCTTCCCGCAGATGTCGCAGATAAAGGTCTTGTCGAAGTGCGTCATCTTGTGCGTCTTCAGCACGCTGACGCAGGAGTAACCCTTCCCGCAGACGTCGCAGTGGCAGCTTTTCTCTCCCGTGTGTCGCGCCTTCACATGCAGGTTGCGATGAGCTTTGTGGTTGAATCTCTTCGGACAGAAGTCGCAGGTGTACGGCAGCAGCCCGTGCTCTGTGCGCTCGTGTTCACGTAACTTCAGGATGCCAGTGAACTGCTCCCTGCACACTGAACACACGGGGTGAGACTTCCTGTGGTGGTCGGAGAGTCGCTCTGAGTTTGGAAACAACATCCCGCACTGTGAGCACTCGTGGTGAATCTCTGATGATTGTGCGGTCGCTGTGTCTGTGTCTTTCTTCCTACGACTGTGGCGCTGCTTCCTGCTGTGTGCTGCAGGCACCTCCTCTGCTGCAGGGGTGCCGGGCGGAGGAGAGGACGCCTGAGCGTACTCGTGGTCGGGGAAATCAGCGGGGGAGGAGTGAGTGCGAGTCGTCACTTCACCTGTGATGAGAGGTTACTCAAGGTCATCGAGGACATAAACTTGAACTGACTGATTATTTATCAATGACATCGATCAGAAGTTCCTAATAAAGGGAAATATATGCATTTATAATCCTACAAAATTCTAGAATCAGATGATTAATCTCTACATCCATAAACGTAACACAGGTCACCAGAGGGCACTGATGTCTCTGCTTTAACTGTGTGCTCACAAGAGGGCTGACTCTATAGTTTAATGTCGGTAACGGTGCGTTTCATGTGGTCGCCTGTTGGTGGCGTCATGCCCTCGTTGTACGTGTCAGTGTTTGTCTGAAGAGTCAAAAGTGACTTTTTATCCAGTGGAAGTCACATTCTTACACTTTTTACATCTTGGTGGTTTTTTACTCTATATGTGAAGCAGATGAAGGATTTTAGTCATCGGTCGTCTGGATCTGAAGTTTCAGAGAAACAAGCTGAGCAAACGTTAGCGGCAGCTCGACTCAGCCAATCAGAGAAGAGTCAGAGAAACACTGAGTTTTAACAGGAAGCTGCTTTATTCACTGTTTTTACTGGATTGAATCTTTAGTAATTGGTCTGTTAGAGAGACCCCTAGTGGACGACAGTTGTGTGTTTACGTGTTATCTCTCAGGTGAACTCACCACCAGCATCGGCGCCGCCCTGCAGGGAGACCAGCAGACACTTGGAGTCGACAGCAGCGCTCTGAGAACAGGAAACAGTTGACAGTTCAGGGTTGTTTTCTCTTCTCTGATTCTCTGAATGTTGTGTGGATTCACTAACTGACCCCGTAAACCAGGATGTAGGTTTGTTCACCACCAACGTTGTCACCTGAAACACACATCAGAAACATCACTGTTAAATGAAAAGACAGAAATCGTTCTTCCTGCAGCTGAGTCGTTCAGAACCATCTGAGAATCCTCATCCACAAGTTTGAACTGTATTTAAAGTGACATCTGGTTTTGTTTCCAGCTGCTTCCTCGTAGTCCTCGGTGAAAATAAACTCTGACATTGACGGCAGAGACGTGCGAGTGTGAATCAGATGAAAACTTTTCCTGATGTTTGTTCCATTTCAGCTCAGTCTGAGTCTGTCGGACCTGAAACCAGGCGAGAGTGGGGGTCACTCTGGACGTCAGCCTATCACAAGGTTTAGAGTCTCCAGTAATTATCATAATTAAAGCATGAAAACGAGGATATTTCATGTGTTGATGTGATGAAGGTTCAGTCTTGTCATTCTTCCTCTTTGGTTTGTTAAAAACTGATAAAAACTCACCTTCATGTATCTGCGTCTTCATCACATCAGACTGAGGACAATCACTCCGGTCTCCTGGAGTCTCCTCCTGCTGCTCAACAGCCGCCTCAACAATCTGCAAGATTTTCTCCACAGCTTCAACACACAGAGCGTCAACCAGAGTTCCCAGTTTCTCCTGAAACAATATGAACAGTCACTAAAGCTGCATTCAGACCTGCACTGAACTTCAGATAATCTCCTGACATGTTCCTGACATGTTCCTGACATGTTCTGCAGGTTCTGTATGTGAGAACAAATGTCTGAGTCCGTGTCTCTGGACATTTTCTGAAACTTCTCCTGCAGCCTCCTAGTAAAATGTGTGGAAGCTTCCCAGTGAGCGAGTGGACGTGTTGATGAGGTTTCTAACACGTGACGGACGTGAAACTGGAAGAACACAAACATCTCAGGATGAAGAAGAGGAGCCGTACACGTAGAAGACGAAGACGTCGACTTGGAAAGACGAGGAGGTTCCAGATCTTTTGGTGATGAGGGCCGACGATACAGATTGATGAACAGTCACATCCTCACAGGTTCATGTACAAAAAGTCAAAATGTGATAAAGAAACTTTCTCCAGCTTTAATCATCACTGAGATGAAACAGGTCATCACAATGAACAATGTTTCATCCACACTTATATCAAAGCTGTTGTTAGCTTCTGTTAGCTGCTGTTAGCCTCTGCTAGCTGCTGTAAGCTGTTGTTAGCCCAGCCATTAGCTGCTGTAAGCTGTTGTTAGCTAGCTGTTAGCTGCTGTAAGATGTTGTTAGCTAGCTGTTAGCCTCTGTTAGGCACTGTATAAGCTGATGTTAGCTAGCTGTTAGCCTCTGTTAGCTGCTGTAAGATGTTGTTAGCTAGCTGTTAGCCTCTGTTAGGCACTGTATAAGCTGATGTTAGCTAGCTGTTAGCCTCTGTTAGCTGCTGTAAGATGATGTTAGCTAGCTGTTAGCCTCTGTTCGGCACTGTATAAGCTGATGTTAGCTAGCTGTTAGCCTCTGTTAGCTGCTGTAAGACGTTGTTAGCTAGCTGTTAGCCTCTGTTAGGCACTGTATAAGCTGATGTTAGCTAGCTGTTAGCCTCTGTTAGGCACTGTATAAGCTGATGTTAGCTAGCTGTTAGCCTCTGTTAGCTGCTGTAAGACGTTGTTAGCTAGCTGTTAGCCTCTGTTAGGCACTGTATAAGCTGATGTTAGCTAGCTGTTAGCCTCTGTTAGGCACTGTATAAGCTGTTAGCTAGCTGTTAGCCTCTGTTAGCTGCTGTAAGACGTTGTTAGCTAGCTGTTAGCCTCTGTTAGGCACTGTATAAGCTGTTAGCTAGCTGTTAGCCTCTGTTAGCTGCTGTAAGACGTTGTTAGCTAGCTGTTAGCCTCTGTTAGGCACTGTATAAGCTGTTAGCTAGCTGTTAGCTTACCTGAGCTTTGGGACTTTGTATATTTAACGTCGTTTTTTCCGCCGTAGTAAAAATCTGCGCCATTAGCGTCTGAGTCAAGTTATTAACGATGATCTTCACCTGGGTTTTAAAAGTGATTAAATCAACCATTGTGAAGAATAAGCTACAGGTTAGCTTAGCACACAAACGGCTACAGGGAAAACTGCGGGTCAAGGAAGTCACGTTCTACTCCTTCAGAGTAAAACCACTGCTCCACTGAACACAGGTCAATAAATATATTCATTTAAAAATCACAAACACAGTGTGTGTGTTTTCTTTGTGAGACTTGATGAAGGTTTGTATTTCAGTTTAATTATTATACGTCACATGATTAAAGGTGGATTCACATCCACGATAGTGAGTAGAAACATTATGAGCTGAAAATATCAACTAACAAATTCCAACATCTTTAATGTACCAGACCAGAGGGTTCATTTTCTATTTTGATGGAACAAACCTCAAAATAATCAGATTGTATACACTCTTATATATTAGATTACATATAAATAAAGGGATTTTTTTAGATCTAAATTCATATAATGGAAATTGTCAAAGGGGCGAATTTCATAAAACCTGACAAGTGTAATTTAAATGAGAAGGCTAGGTTACTAATATTTTCAATTTGATGAATAAGTGGGGTTTCATTAATCCTGATGAATTAAACCTGAATTCAAATATCCTGCAGTGTCTGTGTTGCTGATGAGAAATGACACAGATAAATATCCCACATCTCCAAAAATACTTTGTTTTATTCACCACGTGCTGAACCTGTACAGACACATAATAATAGACCAACTTTTTTAAATATTACATTTACATTACATTCATTCACAGAGCTGCAGTCAAACACCATCAGGAATAAAACATTAAATATTCTCGTTTTCAAAATCACAGATATAAAACATACGTTCAGGACAAAACGATGATAAAGACACAGACGGAGGCTTTTCATTTACATCGTCCAACAGAAAACACGAAACTCTCAGTCCGACATTCTCACCTGACGTTAGCGTTTCCTGGAGCACAGAGCTAACTGAGCTACTGTTTTCGGCTGCAGCTCATTTTCAAGCGTTATCAATAGCCTTTGCTCCATTGATAAAAAGTCGTAATAAAACATTCAAACTGTAAATACATTTATTTTTGTACATTAATTTCACTGGTTTCAAAAATGTCCAAGAGTGTTGTTAGCCCTCTTATTCCATTAAATACTAATTAGCATTTTGTCAACAATATACCACTTATATCACTGGTAAACATGTTAGCTTGTTAAATATTCATGCTAACAGTTTAGTATGCAAATGTTCTTAGTCACAAATTGAATTTCATTAGAAAGATAAGTATTATCTAAAGACTACTATTTTAGCATACTATTAGCATGCTAACATTTCCACATATAAGTAAATATGCTAAAATTGTACCCAATGCTAATATATTAGCATACTACCATTTATTGAATTAGTACTAGCCGCCTAACATTTCATTGTAAATAACCAATAAAAGTTTTATTAGAAGCTAAAAAAATATAGGTCAGCTAGTACTTTAGCATGCTAAAGTGGATTAGCATTCTAAAACACTAGCACTGAAATATTAGATCATATTTTCCACTTAATATTTAGGAAATAGCCACATGCTAACAGTTAAATCCAATAATTAAAATGCTACATGTTGACAGTTATTTAAAAATGAAAAAACAACTCTGACGTAACCGTGCTTAATTAAAAACTTTGCATAGTAACAAATTATGTCATGTCTGTTCAATGATTGGCTGTGCTCCACGAGCCAATCAAATCCCTGTGTCTCCAAAACAGAAACGTCAGATTGACCTTCAGCTGTGTTCGTCCGACTCGCCGCCGCTCTGTCGCCGTGGCGAGGGAACGCTCCTCCCTCCGTCCTCATGATGTTGTTTGGAGGAGCTGGACAGGTCGATTGCCACTTCCTCCTCCAGCTCCTCCTCTTCCTCCAACAGCTCCTCCCCCTGCTCCACCTCCCGGACCTCGCTGCCCCGTCGCTCTGCCGTGTTGAAGGAGTCTGAGCGAGTGGATTCAGACGCTGGAGGACTGGAACATTTTTTGGCCATTTCTAAAGATTTCTTGTGCATTCCTGAGAAAAGAGAGGCGGAGACAGACAGATTCAGTCCAGTCTGATCGACTCACAGCTTATTACCATGTGAAATTATGATGTAACATCTGTTTTGTCTTTACAACGTGACTTCATCGACAGCCATGGAAGTTTCCAGTGAAATTACATTTTATCTATCATGAATATATGAACAAATAAACAAGGATAAAACTGAATAGACACTCATTTTTCATTACAATTAAACAATTAAATAAACTGGGGGCCGATCAGGGGATGTTTGGACCCACAGCGTCTTGGTTACGGCCCTGATTCAACATCATGATGACCTCATGACCTTTATAAGTCACTTGTAAATAAATTCTAACTGTGTAAATTAAGGCTGAGACGTGAAATCAGAGAAATAAACTTTCCCTCACAATGAAACTTATCACCATGTAAAAGAATCTATTGATCATGTGAAGTTATCAACATGGAGATTGACGTTGACTGATGAAACTGTGAAGTGATGAAGTAAATCAAGTGATCTGATCCAGATGTTTTCTCATGTGACTGATGAATATAAATATAAAGAACTCAGCTGACTTCGGGTCACATGATGCAACATATCTGTAAACTGTACAGTGTGTGTGTGTGCGTGTATTGATGCGTGGTGTGGTGCGTGTGCGTGGCACTGACGTGCATGCGGCTCACCGAGCAGCCAGGGGGCGCAGGATCCCATCATGCCGTTCTTCGCGGAGTTGAGGATGGACTCGGGCAGCGGGATGGAATGTCTCACCATCGCCCCGTAGAGGCCGTACTCCGCCATGACGCTGCTGCGACCCCAACACTTCTCACGCTTCCGCCACTTTGCCCGACGGTTCTGAAACCAGACCTGAGAGAGAATAATATGGTATAGTTATAATATAATGTAATAAACAACTAAATGATAATGTTTCTTCAGGTTCACAGTGTTTTAAATAAATGTGTTTTCAACGGTTTGGATTTAAATTCTCACATTAATTATTAATTAAAAATAAAACAACGCATTAGTTTTATGTGGATGATTGGAATCGTTGCTTGTTGGTGATGACAGTGAGATGTGGTGAAAGCTTCCTGTTGAATCCTTATTTAAAGACCCTCAGAAGGTCCCGGACCCTCATGTTGAGAAACACTTCCTCCAAAGCATTGTTGGAATTTTCTTCTTCTTTTATATTTATTCTTATTGTTTTTGAATCAACAGATAAAAGTAAAACTTCAGTTTGTACAAAACCTCCTGAACGACCTTTGGCAGCTGTTTGAGAGTCAGCTGCTGATAGCTGCTGATTCTTGATGAGTTGCTGGCCGCGCGTCTCACCTGTATCCTGTCCTCAGGCAGCTCTGTCTTCATGGCGAGCATCTCTCGGGCGTAAACATCTGGATAATGAGCCTCGTGAAAAGCTTTCTCCAGCTCCTCCAGCTGGTGGGAGGTGAACACCGTCCTGCACAGAAAAGACATCTTCATCATCAAGATTTCATTTAGTTTCATATGATAAAACCAATATCATTTCATCATCTGATTTATTTCATCTAATTCTTTTTTTCATATTCAGATCAATCCACATGAAAAACACAAACACACAGCAGCTGCATAAACAAATAAAATGGTAAATCTTTATCTTATATCTATAATTGTAATAATTGTTGTTTTTTTTTGTTTAATTTCAGTCTTATTCCTGTTGATACTCTAAAAAAGAATAAAACATTTATTCTAATATAATATAATCAATTTATTCTGATTGATTAAGAAAATATCAAAATAAATGAAATTAATGAAACATTTACATATTTAAACAAACATTATTAAACAAATATTCGAAAACGGAAATCTGTCCATTAATTAAATAAAAGATGTGCAACATGAATAAATACAATACTAATGTGATAATTACAGATGTTCCTGATGATTGATTGAAACTCACCGGTGTCTCCTCTTCTTCCTCTTCTGAGAGTTTCCTGAAGACTTGGGGTCGTTTCTGTCTGAGAGACACTCTTCATCTGCAGCGGTGACAAACACCATCAGTTTATCATCTTCATCACATCCACAGCAACCACTAACGCTCAATTATCAAATAAAGGAAAAACTAAAACTCAGTTCTTCGTTCAGATGCGTCTTAAAATGTTATTGTTCAAACTAATATTATTATTATCAATAATTAATAATAATAATAATAATAGATTTGAAATTAAAAACTGACTGAAAACAAACAAATGTTTTTTTCTTATTTTGAAGTTTTCAGTGGAATCCGAGTGGAGCCGAGGAAACTGAGCCTCAAATAAAACTAAATCTATAGTTGTGTATATATATATATATATATAATATATAGTTTTTATATAGATAAACGAAATAAATAAGAAATCATATGAAAAGCTTTTAAAAACCTGAGTCAATCCGAACTTTCGTTAAAAACAACGACAATAAAAAAGATGAACGTTTGTTTAATAAAACAAATTAAAACGTTAAACGAAGACTAAATAAAGATTAAAATCAGAAGTGGTTCGAATCAATGACAGAAAAGCTCCGGACTCGAGCCGAGCCGAGCCGTACCGGAGTAGTTGTCCCTCTGGGCCTCCAGGCTGTGCAGGTAGTGGCTCTCGGTCCGGGCCTGCAGCAGCGGCAGGTGGCCGGGCAGGAAGCACGGAGCCCCGGGGGGCTGCTGCGCCGCCAGGCTGCACAGGAAGCCCAGGCCGAGCGGCAGAGATCCTCCCGGGAACGAGAAGCCTCCGAGGCCGCCGCCGGCTCCGTGCGGCTCGGCCCCGGGCCCGGAGCACACCGCCGACAGGCCCGGGGCTCCTCCGGGCTGCGGCCGGGCCTGCAGGTCCGACTCCAGGCCCAGGAGGTCGGTGATGGCGAAGCCTTTCGACCGGAACCCGGGAGCGTGCAGGCGGGACTTATCGATCCCGAAGCCCGGAGACAACATCTTCACTTTGGGCTTCTCTTCTCCGACCTCGTCCCGGGTCGTCATGGTGACAGGTGTGAGGGAAGCTGAGGATGGGACAGGCCGGGGGGGGGGGGCTCCATTTATCCCGTTCCAGAGTCCCGGGATCAGAGCAGCAGCCAATCAGAGGACAGATCTGATGGGGGGGGGGGGGCGTTAGAGGATTAATTGCCTCCAAATTCACTTCAATCCGATCAGGATTTATTCTGTGAGGGGGGGGGGGGGGGGGGGGTGCATCAGCTGCTGCATCACCCGATAATCAATAATCAATCAGCTCGCTCCATCTTTAAATCCAACATCTTCTCTCCTGTTTATACAATAACATTCATAGAAAGAACATTTAAATTGAATATTTTTAATTAAGTAAGAACTGTCAAAAATATTTTATCTGATTTCTATTATTTATTCGTTTTGTTCCTTTACGAAATCATTTTTATTAATAATACAAATAAAATTCAAAAATAGCAAATAAAATGAAAACATGGAATCGTATTATTAATCGTATATATTAACACATGTAGATCAGTCACATCGATTAGTTTGTATCTCTTGTGTCACATGTAAGTGTCTCATCATTTATTTATTCATGTGTCTTTGTATTGGCAGGTGTCATCACGTGTACAGAAATATGAAGTCAAACATATTATTATTATCAGAAATAAATATGAGGAAGGATGAAAATAAAAGAAGAAACAAAATGAAACTTTAATAAAACCTGCTGTCTAATGTCTGATATTGGTGATTGATCGACAAATAAAGGACTTTATTTATTAATGTTGTCATTAATCATAATATAATAATAACAAATCTGTTTATTGGAGGTTTTTATTTGAATTCTCAGATTTGTATCTCTTGAACTCATGAATAAAAACATGTAACGTGATGATAATATTATAAAAACATTAGTTTCGGCTCATTTTAATGATTTTTAATCTTTAATCTTTATTCGATTTAAATTCAGTCAAACAGTAAAAACACAGATTATATTGACTTTAATTATCGGTGATAAGCTGATTCCTCTCATTGCTTTTTAAAAACCATTTTTACCTTCTTACAAACACACACACACACACACACACACACACACACACACACACACACACACACACACACACACACACACACACACACACACACACACACGCTGCCTGCCAGCCTGCAGGCAATCCCGAGGGATTAAACACCAACTTGGCCCTAATTTCAAACTGACTTCCATGAGCTTCATTTTGTGAAACAGCTGATTTGTTAGTGTGAAAGTGTGTGTTCACTCTACACGTATGACATAAAACATATAACATATAACATACATGATCCTCTGAAACAAGCTTCAGATGAAAGTTTTGAATTAAAGTTGAATAATCACTGACTGTATTTTATCTGCTATTTTATTCACTGATGTTTTCACTGACGTCATCGAACCTCATTACATTTTTATCTACATGTTCTAATTTCAAATAAAAGGAAATAAAGTTTATTGATCCGGAGAAATCTTCTTGTTACTGCAGCAGACAGGAAGTCGTCAAAATATATAAAATACGATGAAATATAAAATATAAAGAGATATGTACACAATATACATATATCTTCATCACAATATTGATTCATTACTGAGACTTACTGTAAAAGAAAAAGAAAAACTGAATCTGTTCAAACAAGTGTTTTTCTTTTTTAATATAAAAACACGTTTCATACAAAAACGTTACACACGAGGGCTTATTATCATTTTTGTGAGTAATGTGATTATAGTTTTAATAATGTGTCATTGTTTGATATATTAATGATTCAAGTTTATTATACGTTACAAAAGGCTGCACATTCATAATTTCTAAATATAAAAAAACAACACAGACACGCACACAGACTCATAAAAAAAGGATGACGCAGTTTCATTTGTTATAGATTATAAAGGTTTTCACAAAATCAGAACATCGGTTTGACTCAAGTTAAAGCTTAAAATAAGGTGCTGAGGTTGGATTAAAGTGTGTGTGTGTGTGTGTGTGTGTGTGTGTGTGTGTGTGTGTGTGTGTGTGTGTGTGTGTGTGTGAGAAACGTATGTTCATGTGTGGATTACCATGATATGAAGATTGATTGATTATGTGCGTTTGAATAATCTTCAGATTAAAGTCTTTTGTTCCTTTGATCCTCGAGCAGTTGATCTTCATCATCTTCATCATTTTATTTCTGTCAGTGTGCGTGATGATGTGATGAAGGACAGTAATCATAATCATCTTCATCTTCATCTTCATCTTCATCTTCACATTATTCAGCTTCTTTTCTCTCACAAAGTGAAAAGGTTCTGTCTGGTGTTGGTTGTCATGACGACTGTTGTTCTCTGGTGAGTAAAGAATAGAATACACATGGATGCTGCGTTCACGGACACTGAGTGACTTCACTTCACTTTTCTGTTTCTTCTGAAAACCTCGATGGCTTTTTTGGTTATTTGGGCGTTCAGGGGAGGGGCCCCACATTCAGGGGCCCCACATTCAGGGGCCCCACATTCAGGGGCCCCACATTCAGGGGCCCCTCCGTGAAAAGAGGGGGCGGAACTCCGAAAAGATTCATCAGGAAATAAGAGACGTTTGACATCAGGACAAACTCAGTTTGACTGTTGGAGGATAAACTGCTGTTTTCAGTCTGATCTGTTTCATACGTGTTGTTTCTAATTCTTCTTCACCTTTAATTACTATTTAATTATCTGATTGTTTCAGAAAAACGCTGCTCGCTCACTTTGAATGACATCACTGGTCACCAAACTGCATTGTGGGTCCGTTGCTCACGTTGTGTGCAACTTTTCATACGGTAGCAGAGTCAACAGCCAATCAGATCACGTTAATGTGAAAGAGGTGGAGTCAGCTGATGTGTGTTCTTCGTGTTGGGGATCTTATTTCCTGTTCTCTTCTCTTTAGCATCAACACCTAGCATGGTATGTTAGCATCAACACCTAGCATGGTATGTTAGCATCAACACCTAGCATGGTATGTTAGCATCAACACCTAGCATGGTATGTTAGCATCAACACCTAGCATGGTATGTTAGCATGAAACCCGCTGTGTCCTCAACAACAAGATTCAAGATTCAAGAGTTTATTGTCATATGCACAACAATTACATTAAGCAGTCGCTGGCAATGAAATGCTTGGGTCACAGGCTCTCTTATTGCAATGCTCAGAATATTACACAAGCAAAGAAAAAATCTAATAAAATAAATATAGAATAGAATATCAAAAAAAATAAAAAAATAAAATAAAATAAAATAAATATATTTATATATATATAAACCCCGAGGAACCTGAAGCTGCTGACTCGCTCCACCGTAGTCCCGTTGATGGAGAGGGGGCGTGTTCTACTCCTTGTCTCTTCCTGTAGTCCACGATCAGCTCCGGAGGTTGTTGTCCTGGCACCAAGATGTCAGGGCTCTGACCTCCTCTCTGTAGGCCTTCTCATCGTCGCCGGTGATCAGGCCGATGACGGTCGTGTCATCAGCAAACTTAACGATGGTGTTGGAGCTGTGGGCGGCCACGCAGTGATGCGTGAACAGGGAGGACAGGAGAGGACTGAGCACACAGCCCTGGGGGGCACGGTGTTAGAGTCAGGGTGGAGGATGTGGTGCTGCCTATCCGCACCGCCTGTGGTCTGCCCGTCAGGAAGTTCAGGATCCACTCACGGAGGGCGATGTTGAGCCCAAGGTCTCTGAGCTTGGTGACGAGCTTCAGAGGCACGATGGTGTTGAATGCTGAACTGTAGTCAATGAACATATATGTCCCTCAGGTCCAGGTGGGAGAGGGCAGTGTGACGGGTGAGGGAGATGGCATCTGCAGTCGACCTATCTGGCCTGTAGGCAAACTGAAGAGGGTCCAGAGAGTGAGGGAGGGAGGAGGTGATGAAGGGTTGACGAGCCGCTCAAAACACTTCATTCACTCACAAACTGTGAGTATTGTTGTCAGGACGACCGCACCAGCACCAAGCATCAAGCATCAGGCCTCAGCCATGCCCACCATCAGTAGTATACATCTTTATTCAATTTGATTCAATTTATTTTATTGTGAGATGTGAAAGTTCGCTCCTGGAAACTTTTACTTTCGTCTCTCGACTTCTTCAGGAAACAAAGGAAATGAGCAGAAAAATCCCGTCAGTGAACTTTGAATGAAGAATAAAGTTTTTCTAGAAACTATTTTATAAACACGTGGAGTATATATTTATGTATATATATATTTATTTATGTATGATACAAGACGTTTCATACTTATATTTATTTCTATTTAAGTATTTCATTCTGTGAGGATGTCAGCAGCAGCAGTGTGACATCACTTCCTGTTGATTTAATGTAATAAAACATAAAGATGTTTTTATAAGTAGAGTCTTCAGTCTGAGTTAAAGCGTCGTGGTCATGGACTCAGTGTGAATCAGTTTCTGCTGTGTGAGGTCAGTCTGGGTTAATGACACCAATTAAAGCAGCAGCAGTAACGAGGTGAATAAACGAGCTGCAGCGGGTCGAGCGCATGTAAGCGATAGCAGTAATTCAGGCGGCAGACGCTCGCAGCTCCCCGGGGTTTTTGTTGTTCATTGTTTTCTCTGCTCTATTGTTTACCGCCATCAACGGCAACAATAGTCTGGCCACGCGTCCGCGCCCCTCCCACCCCCCCACCCCCAACCCCACCCCACCCCTTGGCCCACTAATTATTCATAAATGCACATTTATGCAAATGTCGTAGATAGATTAACCTAATTCACTGATGTAAACAACTGGTGGATTAAACTTTTTAAATTAGAGTCTGTGTCTGGAAGTCTGGACCATATACTCTTACACCCCCCCTCACACCCCCAACTCATTTACATCCAGTAATCTGAAAGTGCACGAGGCTGTGCACGCCAGACAAACAAGCAGAGAAAGCTACAGTCTGTCTGCTGCCATTAGCACTAATGGCTAATGATTAAAAAATGTAATACTGTACAGAGACGGTGTCTGGTCCGTTTCCTCAACCTGCCGCCACCGGGCCATCAGGCGTGATGCCGCCATCGACACATGATGCCAGCGCGTGCCGCTTCACTCCGTAAGCTACATGCAATATGCTAATTTAACAGCTTGACCTTATTGACGATTAGACGTCAGAGAACGACTTTGTTTTCTTAATTTAATTTAATGAGTCCTGCAAGGTGGACCTTCAGGAACTGTGCGTTTAACTTTCTCGTCACATTCACAGTTTCTTGTGACAGATGACGACACTTTCCCGAAACCTTCGACCTTTACCCCGACCCTGAAGCCCCCCCTTTCCCTCTCTCTGACCCTGATCCTGACCTTCAGCTGCCGCCGCCCACTCACAGGGCACTGCTGCCGAGTGGATTTGTAAAGAGGAGCTGGTGACGGAGAGAAGGAGGAAAACTTTAAAGACACATGACTCATCATGTTTGACCTGTTGTTACTGTGAAACTGAACAAATAAAGTTGATTTCATTACAAACTGAAGAAAAAAATGTTATTAATGAATTAGAAGTTTCTGCTCAAAGTTCAAAAACCAAGTGAGAGCCAGTGAGATTTCATCTTCATCGTCTTCATCACTCAGCAGGGTTAGTGTGTGTATGTGTGTGCGTTAATCTGTTAATCTGAAGGTGCAGCTCATTACTGAAATCCTCTGACGAGTGAGAGCTCACAGACAGAGAGTGTGTGTGTGTGTGTGTGTGTCTCTATGTGTGTGTGTGTGTGTGTGTGTGTGTGTGTGTGTGTGTGTGTGTGTTGCTGATGCCTCAGTTTGGAGAAAATCAGATCATCCTCAGACGAAGGTTTATCTGCACTTTCCTACTCTTCTTGTTTTCCCAGCATGCAGCAGCAGAGATCTGTAAAAATTTTAATTATCAGCCAAAATGTTTTTACCGTCCATTGAGACTCACAAGTCTGTACGATATCAACTGGGTTTTATTCACAATACAAAGTACAAGTACCTCACTACCCACAATCCTCAGGTGCTGTACTGGCGTCTCTGATTGGTGGAGCTCGCTGTTACTACGGAAATGTTTATCACAACAATGAAAATCATGTTGGCTACGATCAGATGGTTCAGTGTTAGCACACAACACACAATATGAAACACTATATACAAACATCCAAGACACAAACTACAATATATCACAACACTATATTAAAAACAAAGTTTGATTAAAAAAGAAGCAGGAAGTCATTGGAAAGGATCATTCACAATGGATTATGGGATTTGTAGTTCCTTCATTCTTAAAACAATGTGGTTCACAGTGTAGTCTCGTAGCGGGTTCCAGGACCAAAAGGAGAAAGTGTATAAGAAATTTACGAGGAGACGTAAAAGTTCTCGCTGTTACGATCAGAGGTTTTTATTTTTATTTTCAGTCGATTGTTTATAAAGACCACACTGAGAGAAAAACGGCTTCTACGACAGAAGGCGGAGCCTTTAACCTCGTGTCCTCGAGGTTATGATGTGAGAAGTTGCATCCACCTCGTGGTTAAGGGCGGGAAACAGAGAGCAGGAAGTACAATAAAGATGAAGACAAGCGACTGAAGTTATAATTAAACATGAACTTCATGACATTTACTGAAAACAATCTGCATTTCCAGTCTTTGATGTTTATTTACGAAAATGATGGAAACATTTGATGGCAGCATTAATGTGAGCGTAACTCATCAAGTGACACAGAAATTTGACTCTTTATTTTGGGGGATTTAAATTTGATTATTGTTAATAAAAATTAAAAACTGAACAGAAGCTGAAACACAGTGAATTAAAGATTAAGGTTACATTAGCATAGCCTTAGCTGAGGAGCTGATGTTTGAGATTAAACTTGTTCCTCGTTAGAGAAACACTTCTTGTTTACACGCAAGAGAAGAAACGAAACGAAGTCGGATTTACACAACTGAGTGTTTCCTCGAATGTGATTGAACAAAAGTGATCAATGACCCATCGATCTGTGTGTGTGTGTGTGTGTGTGTGTGTGTGTGTGTGTGGGGGGGGGGGGGGGGGGGGTGGGGGGGGGGGTGGGGGGGGGGGGGGGGGGGGGGGGGGGTGGGGGGGGGGGGTGTGTGTGGGGGGGGGGGTGGTCACACTCCCTGTCACTAACACACAAATTAAGCAAATTGCAGCAGAAAGAGAAAAACAATCATGGAGTACTGAGCTCAGATCAGACAGTTTCTCCTTCATCTCTTCATATTCGCTGCTTATCTCATTGTAGCCTCCAATCCAAGTTAGCAGGGATTATCTGGGCATTAAGAGCAGGATAACCGCAGCTTGAAGCAGTTAATCTAGCAGCATGTTAATGAGTCTTGTAGTGGATTGCTAAATTAAAAGCAAATATCAACAGTCATTTGGCTAAAGGAGCGCAGTGAGCGCCTGGCCTCAATAATGGTGCATTAAGTGATTTGAGTCGTTGCAGTAATCATGTAATGTGAGTGAAAAACAATAAAATTAACAGATTCTCAGGAAATGAAGCTCTGAGCGTCAGAGTCTGAAAATAACACGAGAAAAAAATCTGACGTTTAGTATTTAATGATTTTATTTTGGTGAGTGGAGTCACTTCCTGATACTGAAGGTCCACAAGGTGTCTGTTTGTCTTTTTTGAACCAGAATCTGTGTGTGTGTGTGTGTGTGTGTGTGTGTGTGTGTGTGTGTGTGTGTGTGTGTGTGTGTGTGTGTGTGTGTGTGTGTGTGTGTCGACCTTTGACCTGCGGCTGATATAAAATGATGTCAAAAGTTTAGCTTTGATTTGATTAAGTTTGTGTTGAATAAGCTTTAGAGTCACTTTAATCGAGAAGCAGCAGATTGACTGAAGGGTTTAACTTTTCACTGCTGAGATATTAAAGGTCAGGAGGCTGTAAAACAATATGTAATCTAACAAAGTAATCTAACATGTAATCTAACAGAGTAATCTAACTATGTCATCTAACTATGTAATCTAACTATGTAATCTAACTATGTAATCTAACTATGTCATCTAACTAAGTAATCTAACAGAGTAATCTAACAGAGTAATCTAACTATGTCATCTAACTAAGTAATCTAACTATGTAATCTAACAGAGTAATCTAACTATGTAATCTAACAGAGTAATCTAACTATGTCATCTAACAAAGTAATCTAACAAAGTAATCTAACTATGTAATCTAACTATGTCATCTAACTATGTAATCTAACTATGTCATCTAACAAAGTAATCTAACAAAGTAATCTAACTATGTAATCTAACTATGTAATCTAACTATGTAATCTAACTATGTCATCTAACTATGTAATCTAACTATGTAATCTAACTATGTAATCTAACTATGTCATCTAACTATGTAATCTAACTATGTAATCTAACTATGTCATCTAACTAAGTAATCTAACAGAGTAATCTAACAGAGTAATCTAACTATGTCATCTAACTAAGTAATCTAACTATGTAATCTAACAGAGTAATCTAACTATGTCATCTAACAAAGTAATCTAACAGAGTAATCTAACTATGTAATCTAACTATGTCATCTAACTATGTCATCTAACAGAGTAATCTAACTATGTAATCTAACAGAGTAATCTAACTATGTCATCTAACAAAGTAATCTAACTATGTAATCTAACAAAGTAATCTAACTATGTAATCTAACAAAGTAATCTAACTATGTAATCTAACTATGTCATCTAACAGAGTAATCTAACTATGTCATCTAACAGAGTAATCTAACTATGTAATCTAACTATGTCATCTAACAAAGTAATCTAACAAAGTAATCTAACAAAGTAATCTAACAAAGTAATCTAACAAAGTAATCTAACTATGTAATCTAACTATGTAATCTAACTATGTCATCTAACAGAGTAATCTAACAAAGTAATCTAACAAAGTAATCTAACAAAGTAATCTAACAAAGTAATCTAACTATGTAATCTAACAAAGTAATCTAACTATGTAATCTAACTATGTCATCTAACAAAGTAATCTAACAAAGTAATCTAACAAAGTAATCTAACTATGTAATCTAACTATGTCATCTAACAAAGTAATCTAACAAAGTAATCTAACAAAGTAATCTAACAAAGTAATCTAACTATGTAATCTAACAAAGTAATCTAACTATGTAATCTAACTATGTAATCTAACTATGTCATCTAACAGAGTAATCTAACAAAGTAATCTAACAAAGTAATCTAACAAAGTAATCTAACAAAGTAATCTAACTATGTAATCTAACAAAGTAATCTAACAGAGTAATCTAACTATGTAATCTAACAGAGTAATCTAACAAAGTAATCTAACTATGTAATCTAACTATGTCATCTAACAAAGTAATCTAACTATGTAATCTAACAAAGTAATCTAACTATGTAATCTAACAAAGTAATCTAACTATGTAATCTAACTATGTCATCTAACAGAGTAATCTAACTATGTAATCTAACTATGTCATCTAACAAAGTAATCTAACAAAGTAATCTAACAAAGTAATCTAACTATGTAATCTAACAAAGTAATCTAACTATGTAATCTAACTATGTCATCTAACAGAGTAATCTAACTATGTAATCTAACTATGTCATCTAACAAAGTAATCTAACAAAGTAATCTAACAAAGTAATCTAACAAAGTAATCTAACTATGTCATCTAACAGAGTAATCTAACTATGTCATCTAACAGAGTAATCTAACTATGTAATCTAACTATGTCATCTAACAGAGTAATCTAACAAAGTAATCTAACAAAGTAATCTAACAAAGTAATCTAACAAAGTAATCTAACTATGTAATCTAACAAAGTAATCTAACTATGTAATCTAACTATGTCATCTAACAGAGTAATCTAACTATGTAATCTAACTATGTCATCTAACAAAGTAATCTAACAAAGTAATCTAACAAAGTAATCTAACTATGTAATCTAACTATGTCATCTAACTATGTCATCTAACAAAGTAATCTAACTATGTAATCTAACAAAGTAATCTAACTATGTAATCTAACAAAGTAATCTAACAAAGTAATCTAACAAAGTAATCTAACTATGTAATCTAACAAAGTAATCTAACTATGTAATCTAACTATGTCATCTAACAGAGTAATCTAACTATGTAATCTAACTATGTCATCTAACAAAGTAATCTAACAAAGTAATCTAACAAAGTAATCTAACTATGTAATCTAACTATGTAATCTAACTATGTAATCTAACTATGTAATCTAACAAAGTAATCTAACTATGTAATCTAACAAAGTAATCTAACAAAGTAATCTAACTGACTAATCTAACTATGTAATCTAACTATGTCATCTAACAAAGTAATCTAACAAAGTAATCTAACTATGTAATCTAACTATGTCATCTAACAGAGTAATCTAACTATGTAATCTAACTATGTCATCTAACAAAGTAATCTAACAAAGTAATCTAACAAAGTAATCTAACTATGTCATCTAACTATGTCATCTAACAAAGTAATCTAACTATGTCATCTAACTATGTCATCTAACAAAGTAATCTAACTATGTAATCTAACTATGTAATCTAACAAAGTAATCTAACTATGTCATCTAACTATGTAATCTAACAAAGTAATCTAACTATGTCATCTAAAAAAGTAATCCAACAAAGTAATCTAACAAAGTAATCTAACAAAGTAATCTAACTATGTAATCTAACAAAGTAATCTAACTATGTAATCTAACTATGTAATCTAACAAAGTAATCTAACAAAGTAATCTAACAAAGTAATCTAACTATGTAATCTAACAAAGTAATCTAACTATGTAATCTAACTATGTCATCTAACTATGTAATCTAACAAAGTAATCTAACTATGTCATCTAAAAAAGTAATCCACAAAGTAATCTAACAAAGTAATCTAACAAAGTAATCTAACTATGTAATCTAACAAAGTAATCTAACTATGTAATCTAACTATGTAATCTAACAAAGTAATCTAACAAAGTAATCTAACTATGTCATCTAACTAAGTAATCTAACTATGTAATCTAACTATGTAATCTAACAAAGTAATCTAACTATGTAATCTAACTATGTAATCTAACTATGTAATCTAACTATGTCATCTAACTATGTAATCTAACTATGTCATCTAACTATGTAATCTAACTATGTAATCTAACAAAGTAATCTAACAAAGTAATCTAACAAAGTAATCTAACTATGTCATCTAACTAAGTAATCTAACAAAGTAATCTAACTATGTCATCTAACTAAGTAATCTAACTATGTAATCTAACTATGTAATCTAACTATGTCATCTAACAAAGTAATCTAACTATGTCATCTAACTATGTCATCTAACTATGTAATCTAACTATGTCATCTAACAAAGTAATCTAACTATGTAATCTAACAAAGTAATCTAACTATGTAATCTAACTATGTAATCTAACAAAGTAATCTAACTATGTCATCTAACAAAGTAATCTAACTATGTAATCTAACTATGTCATCTAACAAAGTAATCTAACTATGTAATCTAACTGACTAATCTAACTATGTAATCTAACTATGTCATCTAACAAAGTAATCTAACAAAGTAATCTAACTATGTAATCTAACTATGTCATCTAACAGAGTAATCTAACTATGTAATCTAACTATGTCATCTAACAAAGTAATCTAACAAAGTAATCTAACAAAGTAATCTAACTATGTCATCTAACTATGTCATCTAACAAAGTAATCTAACTATGTCATCTAACTATGTCATCTAACAAAGTAATCTAACTATGTCATCTAAAAAAGTAATCCAACAAAGTAATCTAACAAAGTAATCTAACAAAGTAATCTAACTATGTAATCTAACAAAGTAATCTAACTATGTAATCTAACTATGTAATCTAACAAAGTAATCTAACAAAGTAATCTAACTATGTCATCTAACTAAGTAATCTAACTATGTAATCTAACTATGTAATCTAACAAAGTAATCTAACTATGTAATCTAACTATGTAATCTAACTATGTAATCTAACTATGTCATCTAACTATGTCATCTAACAAAGTAATCTAACAGAGTAATCTAACTATGTCATCTAACAAAGTAATCTAACTATGTCATCTAACTATGTAATCTAACAAAGTAATCTAACTATGTCATCTAACTATGTCATCTAACTAAGTAATCTAACTATGTAATCTAACTATGTAATCTAACAAAGTAATCTAACTATGTAATCTAACAAAGTAATCTAACAAAGTAATCTAACTATGTCATCTAACTAAGTAATCTAACTATGTAATCTAACTATGTCATCTAACTAAGTAATCTAACTATGTAATCTAACTATGTCATCTAACAAAGTAATCTAACTATGTAATCTAACTATGTAATCTAACTATGTAATCTAACTATGTCATCTAACTATGTAATCTAACTATGTCATCTAACTATGTCATCTAACTATGTCATCTAACTATGTCATCTAACAAAGTAATCTAACTATGTCATCTAACTATGTAATCTAACAAAGTAATCTAACTATGTCATCTAACAAAGTAATCTAACTATGTCATCTAACTATGTAATCTAACTATGTCATCTAACTATGTCATCTAACAAAGTAATCTAACTATGTCATCTAACAAAGTAATCTAACTATGTCATCTAACTATGTAATCTAACTATGTCATCTAACTATGTCATCTAACAAAGTAATCTAACTATGTCATCTAACTATGTAATCTAACTATGTCATCTAACTATGTCATCTAACTATGTAATCTAACTATGTAATCTAACTATGTCATCTAACTATGTCATCTAACTATGTCATCTAACTATGTCATCTAACAAAGTAATCTAACTATGTCATCTAACTATGTAATCTAACAAAGTAATCTAACTATGTAATCTAACTATGTAATCTAACTATGTAATCTAACTATGTCATCTAACTATGTAATCTAACTATGTCATCTAACTATGTCATCTAACTATGTCATCTAACTATGTCATCTAACAAAGTAATCTAACTATGTCATCTAACTATGTAATCTAACTATGTAATCTAACAAAGTAATCTAACTATGTAATCTAACTATGTCATCTACAATCAAACCCCTTCATATATCAAAGAGCTCATGACACCATATTATACACATAGATCACTTCACTCTCAAAACACAGGTTCTCTTGTGGTTCTAGAGTCAGTAAGAGTAGAACAGGAGGTAGAACCTTCAGCTGCAGGCTCCTCTCCTGTGGAACCAGCTCCCACTCTGGGTTCTAGAGTCAGTAAGAGTAGAACAGAAGGTAGAACCTTCAGCTGCAGGCTCCTCTCCTGTGGAACCAGCTCCCACACTGGGTTCTAGAGTCAGTAAGAGTAGAACAGGAGGTAGAACCTTCAGCTCCCAGGCTCCTCTCCTGTGGAACCAGCTCCCACTCTGGGTTCTAGAGTCTGTAAGAGCAGAACAGGAGGTAGAACCTTCAGCTGCAGGCTCCTCTCCTGTGGAACCAGCTCCCACTCTGGGTTCTAGAGTCAGTAAGAGTAGAACAGGAGGTAGAACCTTCAGCTGCAGGCTCCTCTCCTGTGGAACCAGCTCCCACTCTGGGTTCTAGAGTCTGTAAGAGCAGAACAGGAGGTAGAACCTTCAGCTGCAGGCTCCTCTCCTGTGGAACCAGCTCCCACTCTGGGTTCTAGAGTCTGTAAGAGTAGAACAGGAGGTAGAACCTTCAGCTGCAGGCTCCTCTCCTGTGGAACCAGCTCCCACTCTGGGTTCTAGAGTCTGTAAGAGTAGAACAGGAGGTAGAACCTTCAGCTGCAGGCTCCTCTCCTGTGGAACCAGCTCCCACTCTGGGTTCTAGAGTCTGTAAGAGCAGAACAGGAGGTAGAACCTTCAGCTACCAGGCTCCTCTCCTGTGGAACCAGCTCCCACACTGGGTTCTAGAGTCAGTAAGAGTAGAACAGGAGGTAGAACCTTCAGCTGCAGGCTCCTCTCCTGTGGAACCAGCTCCCACTCTGGGTTCTAGAGTCTGTAAGAGCAGAACAGGAGGTAGAACCTTCAGCTGCAGGCTCCTCTCCTGTGGAACCAGCTCCCACTCTGGGTTCTAGAGTCTGTAAGAGCAGAACAGGAGGTAGAACCTTCAGCTGCAGGCTCCTCTCCTGTGGAACCAGCTGCCACTCTGGGTTCTAGAGTCTGTAAGAGCAGAACAGGAGGTAGAACCTTCAGCTCCCAGGCTCCTCTCCTGTGGAACCAGCTCCCACACTGGGTTCTAGAGTCAGTAAGAGTAGAACAGGAAGTAGAACCTTCAGCTCCCAGGCTCCTCTCCTGTAGAACCAGCTCCCACACTGGGTTCTAGAGTCTGTAAGAGCAGAACAGGAGGTAGAACCTTCAGCTGCAGGCTCCTCCCTGTGGAACCAGCTCCCACTCTGGGTTCTAGAGTCTGTAAGAGCAGAACAGGAGGTAGAACCTTCAGCTGCAGGCTCCTCTCCTGTGGAACCAGCTCCCACTCTGGGTTCTAGAGTCTGTAAGAGTAGAACAGGAGGTAGAACCTTCAGCTCCCAGGCTCCTCTCCTGTGGAACCAGCTCCCACACTGGGTTCTAGAGTCAGTAAGAGTAGAACAGGAAGTAGAACCTTCAGCTCCCAGGCTCCTCTCCTGTGGAACCAGCTCCCACACTGGGTTCTAGAGTCAGTAAGAGTAGAACAGAAGGTAGAACCTTCAGCTCCAGGCTCCTCTCCTGTAGAACCAGCTCCCACACTGGGTTCTAGAGTCAGTAAGAGTAGAACAGGAGGTAGAACCTTCAGCTGCAGGCTCCTCTCCTGTGGAACCAGCTGCCACTCTGGGTTCTAGAGTCTGTAAGAGCAGAACAGGAGGTAGAACCTTCAGCTCCCAGGCTCCTCTCCTGTGGAACCAGCTCCCACACTGGGTTCTAGAGTCAGTAAGAGTAGAACAGGAAGTAGAACCTTCAGCTCCCAGGCTCCTCTCCTGTAGAACCAGCTCCCACACTGGGTTCTAGAGTCTGTAAGAGCAGAACAGGAGGTAGAACCTTCAGCTGCAGGCTCCTCTCCTGTGGAACCAGCTCCACACTGGGTTCTAGAGTCTGTAAGAGCAGAACAGGAGGTAGAACCTTCATCTACCAGGCTCCTCTCCTGTGGAAGCAGCTCCCACTCTGGGTTCTAGAGTCTGTAAGAGTAGAACAGGAAGTAGAACCTTCAGCTCCCAGGCTCCTCTCCTGTGGAACCAGCTCCCACTCTGGGTTCTAGAGTCTGTAAGAGCAGAACAGGAGGTAGAACCTTCAGCTGCAGGCTCCTCTCCTGTGGAACCAGCTCCCACTCTGGGTTCTAGAGTCTGTAAGAGTAGAACAGGAGGTAGAACCTTCAGCTGCAGGCTCCTCTCCTGTGGAACCAGCTCCCACACTGGGTTCTAGAGTCTGTAAGAGCAGAACAGGAGGTAGAACCTTCAGCTACCAGGCTCCTCTCCTGTGGAACCAGCTCCCACTCTGGGTTCTAGAGTCTGTAAGAGCAGAACAGGAGGTAGAACCTTCAGCTACCAGGCTCCTCTCCTGTGGAACCAGCTCCCACTCTGGGTTCTAGAGTCAGTAAGAGTAGAACAGGAGGTAGAACCTTCAGCTGCAGGCTCCTCTCCTGTGGAACCAGCTCCCACACTGGGTTCTAGAGTCAGTAAGAGTAGAACAGGAGGTAGAACCTTCAGATACCAGGCTCCTCTCCTGTGGAACCAGCTGCCACTCTGGGTTCTAGAGTCTGTAAGAGTAGAACAGGAGGTAGAACCTTCAGCTACCAGGCTCCTCTCCTGTGGAACCAGCTCCCACACTGGGTTCTAGAGTCTGTAAGAGTAGAACAGGAGGTAGAACCTTCAGCTGCAGGCTCCTCTCCTGTGGAACCAGCTCCCACACTGGGTTCTAGAGTCAGTAAGAGTAGAACAGGAAGTAGAACCTTCAGCTGCAGGCTCCTCTCCTGTGGAACCAGCTCCCACACTGGGTTCTAGAGTCAGTAAGAGTGGAACAGGAGGTAGAACCTTCAACTACCAGGCTCCTCTCCTGTGGAACCAGCTCCCACACTGGGTTCTAGAGTCAGTAAGAGTGGAACAGGAGGTAGAACCTTCAGCTCCCAGGCTCCTCTCCTGTGGAACCAGCTCCCACACTGGGTTCTAGAGTCAGTAAGAGTGGAACAGGAGGTAGAACCTTCAACTACCAGGCTCCTCTCCTGTGGAACCAGCTCCCACACTGGGTTCTAGAGTCAGTAAGAGTGGAACAGGAGGTAGAACCTTCAACTACCAGGCTCCTCTCCTGTGGAACCAGCTCCCACTCTGGGTTCTAGAGTCAGTAAGAGTGGAACAGGAGGTAGAACCTTCAGCTCCCAGGCTCCTCTCCTGTAGAACCAGCTCCCACACTGGGTTCTAGAGTCAGTAAGAGTAGAACAGGAGGTAGAACCTTCAGCTGCAGGCTCCTCTCCTGTGGAACCAGCTGCCACTCTGGGTTCTAGAGTCTGTAAGAGCAGAACAGGAGGTAGAACCTTCAGCTCCCAGGCTCCTCTCCTGTGGAACCAGCTCCACACTGGGTTCTAGAGTCAGTAAGAGTAGAACAGGAAGTAGAACCTTCAGCTCCCAGGCTCCTCTCCTGTAGAACCAGCTCCCACACTGGGTTCTAGTGTCTGTAAGAGCAGAACAGGAGGTAGAACCTTCAGCTGCAGGCTCCTCTCCTGTGGAACCAGCTCCCACACTGGGTTCTAGAGTCTGTAAGAGCAGAACAGGAGGTAGAACCTTCATCTACCAGGCTCCTCTCCTGTGGAAGCAGCTCCCACTCTGGGTTCTAGAGTCTGTAAGAGTAGAACAGGAAGTAGAACCTTCAGCTCCCAGGCTCCTCTCCTGTGGAACCAGCTCCCACTCTGGGTTCTAGAGTCTGTAAGAGCAGAACAGGAGGTAGAACCTTCAGCTGCAGGCTCCTCTCCTGTGGAACCAGCTCCCACTCTGGGTTCTAGAGTCTGTAAGAGTAGAACAGGAAGTAGAACCTTCAGCTCCCAGGCTCCTCTCCTGTGGAACCAGCTCCCACTCTGGGTTCTAGAGTCTGTAAGAGCAGAACAGGAGGTAGAACCTTCAGCTACCAGGCTCCTCTCCTGTGGAACCAGCTCCCACTCTGGGTTCTAGAGTCAGTAAGAGTAGAACAGGAGGTAGAACCTTCAGCTGCAGGCTCCTCTCCTGTGGAACCAGCTCCCACACTGGGTTCTAGAGTCAGTAAGAGTAGAACAGGAGGTAGAACCTTCAGATACCAGGCTCCTCTCCTGTGGAACCAGCTGCCACTCTGGGTTCTAGAGTCTGTAAGAGTAGAACAGGAGGTAGAACCTTCAGCTACCAGGCTCCTCTCCTGTGGAACCAGCTCCCACACTGGGTTCTAGAGTCTGTAAGAGTAGAACAGGAGGTAGAACCTTCAGCTGCAGGCTCCTCTCCTGTGGAACCAGCTCCCACACTGGGTTCTAGAGTCAGTAAGAGTAGAACAGGAAGTAGAACCTTCAGCTGCAGGCTCCTCTCCTGTGGAACCAGCTCCCACACTGGTTCTAGAGTCAGTAAGAGTGGAACAGGAGGTAGAACCTTCAACTACCAGGCTCCTCTCCTGTGGAACCAGCTCCCACACTGGGTTCTAGAGTCAGTAAGAGTGGAACAGGAGGTAGAACCTTCAGCTCCAGGCTCCTCTCCTGTGGAACCAGCTCCCCACTGGGTTCTAGAGTCAGTAAGAGTGGAACAGGAGGTAGAACCTTCAACTACCAGGCTCCTCTCCTGTGGAACCAGCTCCCACACTGGGTTCTAGAGTCAGTAAGAGTGGAACAGGAGGTAGAACCTTCAACTACCAGGCTCCTCTCCTGTGGAACCAGCTCCCACTCTGGGTTCTAGAGTCAGTAAGAGTGGAACAGGAGGTAGAACCTTCAACTACCAGGCTCCTCTCCTGTGGAACCAGCTCCCACACTGGGTTCTAGAGTCAGACACCATCTCTACATTTAAGGTTAAACCTAAAACGTTCCTCTTTGATAAAGCCTATAGTTCTGGATCAGGTCCTGAACCTTCTGAACCTTCCCTTAGTGTGTGAGGTAAAGCAGAGACCTGATGGAGTGAGGACATGTTGCAGGAGTTTTAAAGACTTTTCATGTTGTGTGATTCTTAGATGTAGCTTGTGTATAATTTTATGAATAATTTATGGTAGAACTTGCACCTGATTGAATAAATTACATATTTAGTTTTAGGCTTCAATGGCTGCCCTATGTTAAAACCAGTTATTGTAGAACTAAGATCAGATCTAAGACAAACCTGGAGGTTTATTGTAAAGGAGGGTTTGAGGGTTAGGGTAACCCTAACCCTCCACAACTGAAGCTGAGATGATTCCACAGGAGAGGAGCTTGATGCTGAAGCTCTGGCTCCTCCTCTGCTTTAGAGACTTTAGGGACGACAGCCTGAATTCTGGGAGCTCAGGGCTCTAGTGGTGATAAGGTACTATCAGCTATTTAAGGTAAATTTTAAATTCCAAATGTAACAGGAAGTCAGTGTAGCGACATGAAGTTTACTGTTGATGACTTAACTGTGTTGGTTTTATTGACAAGTATAACTGAGTGTCCTGATAATGTTTCCTAATGGATCAAATTTAACCTTGGTGGCCAGTTTTCCGTACTGTTCACCGGAGAAACCTGTGGTACCAGTGACCTGTGGTGCCAGTGACCTGTGGTACCAGTGACCTGTGGTAACCCTCATCCTCATCCTCATCCTCATCATCATCCTCATCATCCTCATCCTCATCCTCATCCTCATCATCATCATCATCATCATCATCATCATCATCATCATCCTCACCCTCATCCTCATCCTCGTCCTCATCAATCAATCAATCAATCAATCAAATTTTATTTGTATAGCCCATATTCACAAATCACAGTTTGTCTCATAGGGCTTTAACATGGTGTGACACCCTCTGCCCTTAACCCTCAACAAGAGTCAGGAAAAACTACTAAAAAACCCTTTTAACAGGTAAAGAAGGTAGAAACCTCAGAGACACATGTGAGGATCCGTCTCCCAGGACGGACACAAGTGAACAGATGTCAAGTGTAAAGGAGAACATCAAGATAAAGGTTTTAGCAGCATTGATAAGAATAAACATTTTGAAGTATAACTGAAGGTCAGTGAATTGGTGGATTAATGTCATTAATGGTCGAGTGTCTGAGGAGAAATACTATGTATCGAGCAGTCCTGCTGCAATCATAGTCTATGGTCAGCAGCCAGCAAGATCAGGATCCACCATCAAGATCGGATGCCACTATAGTCCACAGTCATTGTCCACTGCCGCCATTAGGATCCATCATCAGCTGCCACCTCGGTCGTGGTCCACTACCAGTATCTGATGCCAACACGATAAAGGATCTGCCTTTGTTATCACGATCAGCCAGCACGATGCAGAATCCGCCATACTGGATCCACCATTACGATCTCTGATACGTGATCCACAGATCCTAATCCATGATGTGGCCACAGCCGCGGCCCTGGATCTGTGGACGATAAGGCAAAGGGACTCCGGGGAAGAAGTCAAGTCAGTAACATGTATTGATGGGATATGAATTACTTTGATGTGATAACGATTGAGAAGAGGAAGGAGAAGCTGGGAAGAGAAGCTCCGTGTGTCATGTGTCCCCCGACCTTCTAGACCTATAGCAGCAGAACTAAGAGCGGGTCTAAGACAAGCCTGGACCAGCTCTAACTACTATAGCTTTATCAAAAAGGAAGGTTTTAAGCCTACTCTTAACGTACAGATGGTGTCTGCCTCCCGAACTGAAAGTGGGAGATGATTCCACAGGAGAGGAGCTTGATAGCTGAAAGCTCTGGCTCTCCTCTACTTTTAGAGACTTTAGGGACGACAAGTAAGCCTGAATTCTGGGAGCGCAGTGCTCTAGTGGGTTGATAAGGTACTAACAGCTCTTTAAGATATAATGGTGCCATATTATTAAGGGCCTTGAAGGTGAAACTTAAAGGAATTGACAGAAGGGCACCACCAGGAGTGGAGCCTGCGGCTTAATTTAACTCAACACGGGAAACCTCACCCGGCCCGGACACGGAAAGGATTGACAGATTGATTTCGTCCTCGTCCTCATCCTCGTCCTCATCCTCATCCTCATCCTCATCCTCATCCTCATCCTCATCCTCGTCCTCGTCCTCATCCTCGTCCTCGTCCTCATCCTCGTCCTCAGGACAAGGACCTGCATGTACAGTAGACGACCAGACACTATGAACTTAGTGCTGCAACACTGGACCTGCTGGAGATTCCCCCCCCCCCCCGCTCAGCCCATACAAGGCGCCATTTCAAGCTGACGAACTCTCCAACCTCCCCACACACAGCGCAGAGTGGCATTTCGGAAACATTTAGCCCGTCTTAAGGGAAAATCATGGTCGAGGCGTTCTTTTCATAGCATTACGGTTTCAAATTTTATAGAAAATAAGGACAAAACCTCATCTACGGACAAGTTTTCTTTTTCTTTTTCTTTTTCTTTTTCTTTTTCTTTTTCTTTTTCTTTTTCTTTTTCTTTTTCTTTTTCTTTTTCTTTTTCTTCATCCTCATCCTCGTCCTCATCCTCATCCTCATCCTCATCCTCATCCTCATCCTCGTCCTCATCCTCATCCTCATCCTCATCCTCTAGTCTCTCTCATCATCCTCATCCCCACCCTCACCCACATCCTCTACATCTTCCTCACCCTCATCCTCGTCCTCATCCTCGTCCTCATCCTCATCCTCATCCTCATCCTCATCCTCATTCTCATCCTCGTCCTCGTCCTCGTCCTCATCCTCACCCTCACCCTCACCCTCATCCTCACCCTCACCCTTGTCCCTATTCCGATCCTTGCCCTTGTGCTGGTCCGCGCCCTCACTCTTGCTCATCCCTCGTCCCCACCTTCATCGTCCTCATCCTCATTGTTGTCCTCGTCCTGGCTGTAGTTTTTCATTTGGATGCAGCTGCATTATAACAATCCTATTTTCATTTGGTAGCCGGCTCCTTTGTAGATGAGGTCTGAGGGATCAGTGAGTAAAACCACTTTGTTTCATTATATAATGTTGCAGTGCAGCAAATATAATAATTTTAATGGGATAATTTAATGCAATTTTCTTTATTTGATGCACTCGAACTCTGAAGCTAATCTGAAGGGTTTATTTAAAATAGATTGAAAAATGAAGAGAACGTCTACAAATACCTGAATCCTTCACTTCAGATATTTATATGTTCATACAATTTTATTTTTATACATTTACTTATAATTCTTTACATTTATAAACATCTATACATTTATATTTTCATACATTCATAACATTTCTATATTTATACATTTATTTACATATATTTACATTTATACATGAGACTGACTCGTGACTGAATATACACGTATATTTACATATTTGTATATATATGTACATGTATATACATGTACATATATATATATATGTATACATGTATATATATAGGGAGGATGAATATTTTGTTGTTTCTAGGTGAAATAATAATAATCAGTTCTTCTCCCTGATGATTTTAAATCTGAATGTGAAGTGACTGATGTTTGTTTGTCAGTTTGCTGAAATAAAACTAATCCTTCATTTCTGTGGTTAATGGTTTGTTTTGTGGACTAACCAGTTGAGTTAATCCTTCACAACAAGAACACGCTGGATAATAATACAAATAATAGATAAAAATGCTTTAATCTGCCTCTTCACGGAGCCGCTCGTCTAATCCTCATCTTATTTGTTCTGCGGCCTCAGTGTGTTTCACTGCGGATGTTTAATCGACTTTAGGAGAATTAGTCATTCCTTATTACCGTCGTGGTTTTTACAGGACTTTCCTGGAAAATCCCATTCAACACACATTTTAATTTCATTTCTGAGGCTCAATCATGTTGAGGGCAATGTAAATAATCCAATAACATTAATCATCATTTCTTTTCCTTTTTTCCTCCAAAAATAGACCAGTGGCCGGCGGATTGGACACCGTCCTTCACTCTCCTTTATTGGTTTTTTAGAAGCACTGATGGTTTTATAAAATATCATCATGACCCCAATTACTCAGCAGGAGCACAATCTTCCTTCTGTTCATCTGAGAGTAAAACATCCAGAACACCTGAAATTCTGTTTTGTTCTTTTCTCTCTTCTCTCTTTTGCTCTTTTTTCTTTTTGACTTGAATCAAAGTTTTGCAAGTTTAGATTTCATCATATGAAATTAAAACACTGAAATTCTTCACATATTCTCATATTCTACACACTTCAACTTTTAATTTTACATATTCAATTCATGGTGTTGTTCTTTTCCCGCTAACAGTACTTGCTATTTATCTTTCTCTCTATTCTTCTATTCACGAGAAGTAAATTCCTTGTATGTGAAAATCTACTTGGAAATAAACTAGATTCTGATTCTGGTTCAAAAGTGAAAAAGGTGAAGGAAAACAACAACAAAAACTGTGTTAACTGACATTTTTCTTATTATGGAATGAAAGAGAGAAAAAAGATTTGGTAAAGGACCTATACTTCAGCCAGCCACCAGGAGGCGATGGAGATACTTTGGCTTCACTTCATCTTTATTTACAGTCTGTAATTGTTACGAACCGGATAGAGACGCCCCAGACGCCCCCCCCCCCTACAAAACGTAGATGATGATGATGATGATGATGATGACGATGATGATGACGATGACGATGAGGGATAAATCAGACGCAGCCTAATAAGACTCAGAAAATAAGGCAGCTCAGTCCAGATGTCTAATCCACACTGAAGCTGCGTCTTACAGGATGAAAGTGGAATCTTCTGTCAATTATGATGCGAACATGTTGAATTATGTCCCACAAATCCTTCAAATGATTCTCTAATAATCCTGCTGATGGATCACATGACCCACATAGAGGAAGGTCCCCGCTCGGGTCGTCGTGGAGAAGTGGAGGAAAAGTCTGTTTTCAACCACATGTATGATCTGTGTTTAACACGTCTGTTTATATTCACATACATGGTGTGATGTAAAAACACAGGAAACTGAGACAAAACAGAGATGATGAAGACAAAGACAAATCTTCAGGGATGTCACGGATAATCAATACATATTTTGATAAGAGAGAACAACATTAGATCATAATATTAATTCCACAAAAAAAAGATAGATACAAAAAAAACACTGAGACACAAAACAAGCACAAAGATACAAAACAAGCACAAAGATACAAAACAAGCACAAAGACACAAAACAAGCACAAAGATACAAAACAAGCACAAAGATACAAAACAAGCACAAAGATACAAAACAAGCACAAAGACACAAAACAAGCACAAAGACACAAAACAAGCACAAAGATACAAAACAAGCACAAAGACACAAAACAAGCACAAAGATACAAAACAAGCACAAAGACACAAAACAAGCACAAAGATACAAAACAAGCACAAAGATACAAAACAAGCACAAAGACACAAAACAAGCACAAAGACACAAAACAAGCACAAAGATACAAAACAAGCACAAAGACACAAAACAAGCACAAAGATACAAAACAAGCACAAAGACACAAAACAAGCACAAAGATATGAACAGAGAGAATAAATTAAATTGAAGAAAATATTTAAGTGAAATGTTTGTTATAATAGAAACAGTATCGGCAGTGTGTGTGTGTGTGTGTGTGTGTGTCTTTGTGTGTCGATTAACAACTTAGTTGGATTAGTGTGTGTAATTGTGTGTAAGTGACATTTGTATGTAAATCTGCAGACGATTAGGATCCACTCAACTCTGCTTTTGTTGTGTCGACCATCAGAGTGATGAAAATAAAAAGCAGCAGAAAGATTAGAGAACCATTAACTGATAAACAGCTATTAAAGGCTTATAGATGAAATGACATATATGGAGCAGAGTGAGGAGGAGGAGGAGGAGGAAGGTTCAGTAAGAGGAGGAGGAGGAGGAGGAAGGTGCAGTAAGAAGAGGAGGAGGAGGAGGAAGGTTCAGTAAGAAGAGGAGGAGGAGGAGGAGGAGGAAGGTTCAGTAAGAAGAGGAGGAGGAGGAAGGTTCAGTAAGAAGAGGAGGAGGAGGAGGAAGGTGCAGTAAGAAGAGGAGGAGGAGGAAGGTTCAGTAAGAAGAGGAGGAGGAGGAGGAAGGTTCAGTAAGAAGAGGAGGAGGAGGAGGAGGAGGAAGGTTCAGTAAGAAGAGGAGGAGGAGGAGGAAGGTTCAGTAAGAAGAGGAGGAGGAGGAGGAGGAGGAAGGTGCAGTAAGAAGAGGAGGAGGAGGAGGAAGGTTCAGTAAGAGGAGGAGGAGGAGGAGGAAGGTTCAGTAAGAAGAGGAGGGAAGGAGGAAGGTTCAGTAAGAAGAGGAGAAGGAGGAGGAGGAGGAAGGTGCAGTAAGAAGAGGAGGAGGAGGAGGAAGGTTCAGTAAGAAGAGGAGGAGGAGGAGGAAGGTTCAGTAAGAAGAGGAGGAGGAGGAGGAAGGTTCAGTAAGAAGAGGAGGAGGAGGAGGAAGGTTCAGTAAGAAGAGGAGGAGGAGGAGGAGGAGGAAGGTTCAGTAAGAAGAGGAGGAGGAGGAGGAGGAAGGTTCAGTAAGAAGAGGAGGAGGAGGAGGAAGGTGCAGTAAGAAGAGGAGGAGGAGGAGGAGGAAGGTTCAGTAAGAAGAGGAGGAGGAGGAGGAAGGTTCAGTAAGAAGAGGAGGAGGAGGAGGAGGAGGAAGGTTCAGTAAGAAGAGGAGGAGGAGGAGGAGGAGGAAGGTTCAGTAAGAAGAGGAGAAGGAGGAGGAGGAGGAAGGTGCAGTAAGAAGAGGAGGAGGAGGAGGAGGAGGAAGGTTCAGTAAGAAGAGGAGGAGGAGGAGGAAGGTGCAGTAAGAAGAGGAGGAGGAGGAGGAGGAAGGTTCAGTAAGAAGAGGAGGAGGAGGAGGAAGGTTCAGTAAGAAGAGGAGGAGGAGGAGGAGGAAGGTTCAGTAAGAAGAGGAGGAGGAGGAGGAGGAAGGTTCAGTAAGAAGAGGAGGAGGAGGAGGAAGGTGCAGTAAGAAGAGGAGGAGGAGGAGGAGGAAGGTTCAGTAAGAAGAGGAGAAGGAGGAGGAGGAGGAGGAAGGTTCAGTAAGAAGAGGAGGAGGAGGAGGAAGGTTCAGTAAGAGGAGGAGGAGGAGGAGGAGGAGGAAGGTTCAGTAAGAAGAGGAGGAGGAGGAGGAGGAGGAAGGTTCAGTAAGAAGAGGAGGAGGAGGAGGAGGAGGAAGGTTCAGTAAGAAGAGGAGGAGGAGGAGGAAGGTTCAGTAAGAAGAGGAGGAGGAGGAAGGTTCAGTAAGAAGAGGAGGAGGAGGAGGAAGGTTCAGTAAGAAGAGGAGGAGGAGGAGGAGGAGGAAGGTTCAGTAAGAAGAGGAGGAGGAGGAGGAAGGTTCAGTAAGAGGAGGAGGAGGAGGAGGAGGAGGAAGGTTCAGTAAGAAGAGGAGGAGGAGGAGGAGGAGGAAGGTGCAGTAAGAAGAGAGGAGGAGGGAGGAGGAGGAAGGTTCAGTAAGAAGAGGAGGAGGAGGAGGAAGGTTCAGTAAGAGGAGGAGGAGGAGGAGGAAGGTTCAGTAAGAAGAGGAGGAGGAGGAGGAAGGTGCAGTAAGAAGAGGAGGAGGAGGAGGAGGAGGAAGGTTCAGTAAGAAGAAGAAGAGGATGATGAAGATGATGAAGGACAAAAGTATGTGGACACCTGTGATCTGGTCGCAGGTGAAACTCGTCACGTGACCCTTCACGTCCTCTGGGTTATTAAAGGCCATTAGTGACATGTGGTGTTTGTCCTGGTGGTGGCGCCATAACCACAGGTTCATCCTCTGAAGATTCTGTCACATTTTTATAAAAGCGAGAAAATACATGAGGATGAATATTAAATTACATTTAGGGCAGAATTATTAATTTTATCACGTAAATGTCGTTTTGTTTTGACGCATGAGAAGATTGTTTCTGTTTCTCTTTATTTCCGGACACGTCGCTGTGACGTCATCAGACTGCGCCGTGTCGATGAAGTGTCGGTGGAGGAGATGAAGAGTTAACGAACATCTGACGGTTTGTGTTCGGTTCTTTAACGAACATTTTATTGTTTGTTCATTAAAAACTTCTGTTTGACCCGCGACACTGTGACGTCACTGGCTAACCCGCTAGCTGTTAGCATCTATCTTTATTGTCTGTGTTGGTATCTAATGATTATTTGACATCATGACGTCATGTTGCTGTTAGCATGTCTCTACAACGTCGTGGAGGTGATTCCGCTTTTTATTTCCTCCATTAGACTTTGTTTCAGATTAAGATCGGTGGATTATATTGAAATGTCACGCACACGCACACACACACACACACACACACACACACACACACACACACACACACACACACACACACACACACACGCACACACACACTGGTTTGGTTAGCTTCAGGTGAAGTTAGAGCTATAACTAAGGGGCGGGGTCATCTGACTGCATTGTGGGTCATGTCATGTGACCCACAAATCAAGTTTTACAACAAACATATTTTCGATGATGTGTCGACAGGAGCTGAGGACAGACTGAAGAAGAGGCTCCTGTTAATGTGAGTGTGGGAAGATATTTATCAACTCCAGAACATGTCCGATCAATGGGGTCTGGAGCTTGTCTTTCACATATGAAGAAAGTGTATAAGTGTATGTTTTATATTTCCTCTTCTTTATCCTGAGATGTTTGTGTTCTTCCAGTTTCACGTCCGTCACGTGTTAGAAACCTCATCAACACGTCCACTCGCTCTCTGGGAAGCTTCCACACATTGTCCTGCTGTCTCCTCACATGGACTCACTCTGACATGTTACACACATTTTACCAGGAGGCTGCAGGAGAAGATCCAGAACATGTCCAGAGACACTGACTCAGACATTTGTTCTCACACACAGAGCCTGCAGAACATGTGAGGAACATGTGAGGAACATGTGAGGAATATGTCAGTGGTCCAGATCATGTCTGAAAACAGCTAAAGTGATGAATTCTGTCCGGCTGCAGCGTCTCATGGTAATATTACAGTAAATATGTTTTTCGGGCTCCACAGAATGAGTTGTGATGAAGAGACCAAAGCTTGCCGGAGTCTTCCTCTTCATCGGCTGCCTGCTCGTCTACCTCATGTTCGTCAAGCGTCACTACAGCTTCTTGAAGCCTGACGCCGTCGGACTACCTCCCCACCACCTGTCCCCCTTGGACCGGATCGGAGACGCCACGTCGCCTTCTGATGCCGGACCCAGTTTCCGGTACGGAATCATGTTCGATGCCGGGAGCACGGGGACGAGAATCCACGTCTTCAAGTTTCAGATGGAAAACGGAGGTAGAGACTTGAACATGTGTTTAACATGATTGTAAATCTGTCCCACAAGCAATAATAACACGTTTAGTTTAAAGCTAAAACAAAAATCCATCAGTGGTTTGACTGGTGAATGTTTTGATAATTGATCGTTGTTTTAGTAATTTTTTTAAACAAGAATCTTCAGTTTCTTCTTCTCACATGAGAGGATTTGATATGTTTGATATTTGATGTGTGTGTGTGATGTAACTGCAGAAGCTCTGTCGTTGGCCCATGAGATGTTCAGAGCCATCAAACCCGGCCTGTCTGCGTACGCTGACGATCCAGAGAAGGTGTGTGTGCTGATCACATCCAGGATGTTGTGACGTTTGGCAGTTTTCACGTTACTTTGTTTCCTGTGGTTGAAGAATAGTCGAGCACTAATATCACTGATACTCAGCCTCAGTGGTGTCTCATGCTCTGCCACATCCTCCTCGTGCACAGTGCACGTCAGGGATCACGGAGCTGTTAGACGTTGCCAAGTCCAGTGTCCCCCAATCTCTCTGGAACATCACCCCCGTGGTCCTGAAGGCAACAGCTGGACTCCGCCTACTTCCTGGAGAGAAGGCCAACCACCTGCTGGCCAATGTGAGACACACACACACACACACACACACACACACACACACACACACACACACACACACACACACTATATACCTGATATACATTGTGCTATTTATGGTATTTTTTTCATTTCTATTTTATTATTTTTAACTTGAATTAGTTATTCCGTTCAGATGACATTGTCTATACTAATTGATTCTTGTAGTGGAAGCTGTACAGGGATCACTGTAAGTGTTTGATTACTATAAAGGAATTGCGTAGCTTCTGTGATCGTCCCAGAACTGGAGGGAGAGTTCACTGTGTTTTTTAAAGGAGACCTATTCTGCTGGTTTTTGTGGTTCAGAGTTTTAATTTTGGTTTCTACTTGAAAAGGTTTACAGGCTCCAAAGATCCGAAAGCAATTTTATTCTATTAATTTCTGCAGGAGGATTCAGATCCTTTTTGTCATTTGAATATTTGGACTCAATCAAACAAAATCAACATTTAAAGTAATTAAAATGAATAGAACCAAACTAAAATAATATAAAATAAATATACAAAATTTAGATATATAAAATTAAAACCTTAATTAAAGATAACTAATGGTTAAACAAAGACGGACATTAATAATCAAAGACCTGATAAGCCGATCAGATCAATAGTCTACTGTCGTCCTCATATTCAGCTCCTCTCGTTCCTTCAGCTAATATCCTCACAGGAATCTAACGCCTCTTCATCCTCCTCCTCTTCATCATCATTGCCATCAACCTCAGAGCCAAAAAAGAAAAGTCTATTAAATCTTTTAAGTAACGGGTAAAAACAGGACGAGAGCGTTCGTCCAAAATGTGATTTAATCTGAAGCTTTGCTCTTTTTTTTATCAGACTGAACCTGATCCAGACAAACAGAGCTGATTAAAATTCAAATCTAATATAAAATCTGATTATATCAGAATATACTAACAGGAAGATTTATAATGACGCTCATTTCCCATGAATCTAGAATAAATAAAACTGATGTAAAACATGAAGAGAAAACGTTTGTTTTTAAAACTCACTCGTCTGACACGTTGAACCAGATCTGATCTTTTGTCTCCTCACATCTTCTACCATCAGGAAGTCCTCAGTTCCTCTGCTCCTTCATCTCCATCACACATTCTGTAGAAACACTTGAAACATGAAGTTACAAACTGGTTCTTCTCAGGTAGTGAATCCTGTTGTGTTGATGTGTTCAGTTCCATCAGCACCTGTTGGACTTGTGTCCTGGGAGAGGATCCTCACATGGGACTGAGCTTTATTCACTGATCACTAAGTTTCTGTTTGACTCTAGTTGAGTGAAGAACAGAGGAAGTTGATCCTTGTTAACATCTGTGAGACAAACTGGGAATATGAGACTAACTGGGAATATGAGACAATACAAATAACATCTGAGAACAGCTCACAGTGTTGATATTTTTAATCACAAACACAAAAATATATTATATAGACATTATTTTTCAGCTACTGTAATATTGTTTTATGATTATTAACTAATTCCACAAACATCTCAGTGCAGTGACTGAGGTTTAATAGTGTTGTGTGTGTGTGTGTGACACATTTTACAGTGTAACATTCATCCATCGCAACTTTGTTAAATTAATAAATAAGTAATTTTTTTCAACAGCATGTGTTGTCCTCTTTGTGAACAGGTGAGGGCGTTGTTTCTCCAGTCTCCCTTTCTGTCCAGAGACGACAGCGTGTCCATCATGGACGGAACTGACGAAGGTAACGTGTCTTTATGTCAATTCAATTCAATTTTATTTGTATAACACCAAATCATAATATACGTTATCTCAAGGCTCTTTACATCGAAGGTCAAGACCTTAAAATGTTTTATAGAGAAACCAACAGTTCCCACAATGAGCAGCACTTTGGCGACTGTGGAGGAAAAAGTCCCTCATTACTGGAAGAAACCTCTAGAACCAGACTCAATGTGGGGGGGCTGCCTCGTCCAGTTGGGGTGAGCAGGGAAAAATGTTATGTTCAGTAAGGGGGGGGGGTCTGATGACATCACTTGTGTTGCCATGGGAAACTGTTGGAGAATAAACGGTTTCACCAGACGTGGCCCCGGGTCTGTGGATCATGTCAGGATCGGTCTCTGAACTGGAACGTGTGACAGACGTGTTCTTGTGGATTTAGTCATGAAGTTTCTGCTCCTCGGTTCAAAACCTGTCAGACTGAAAACCTCAGGTTTGTGATCCCAGACTGTAAATAAAGATGGACGACATGACAGCTCCCAAAGTCAAGCCAGATATGTCTATCGCCCCCTGGTGTCTGGCTGCATTATAGCTCATAAATGCCATGGTCTTTATATACCATCAGTACGTTGACTTGTTGAGGTACAGTCCAATTACACGCAGACGCAGCAGTATTTATATATATATATATATATATATATGCAGGTGAATCAGCTGCAGCAGATGTTTAATGTTTATTGTCTTTCCAAAGTTAAATCTTCATCAGTTTGTCTCTCGTCTCTAATCCTCCATATTGGCGTTTTCGTTGGGGAAATCAGAGTCGCAGCTCTTAGGTTTATATGAAGAGAAACAGGATGATGTTCATCAGCTACGAGGACACGAGACAAACAACATCTGTAATCTAATAAACTTATCAAGAGATGAGGACATGTTCTGATCAAAGGGTCAGTCTGTCAACATCAGACTGTATATACAGACCATCAGTGACTGTATATACAGACCATCAGTGACTGTATATAAAGACCATCAGTGACTGTATATAAAGACCATCAGTGACTGTATATACAGACCATCAGTGACTGTATATAAAGATGATCAGTGACTGTATATAAGACGATCAGTGACTGTATAAAGACCATCAGTGACTGTATATAAAGACGATCAGTGACTGTATATAAAGATGATCAGTGACTGTATATAAAGATGATCAGTGACTGTATATAAAGACGATCAGTGACTGTATATAAAGACCATCAGTGACTGTATATAAAGACCATCAGTGACTGTATATAAAGATGATCAGTGACTGTATATAAAGACGATCAGTGACTGTATATAAAGACCATCAGTGACTGTATATAAAGACGATCAGTGACTGTATATAAAGACCATCAGTGACTGTATATAAAGACGATCAGTGACTGTATATAAAGACCATCAGTGACTGTATATAAAGACCATCAGTGACTGTATATAAAGACGATCAGTGACTGTATATAAAGACCATCAGTGACTATATAAAGACCATCAGTGACTGTATATAAAGATGATCAGTGACTGTATATAAAGATGATCAGTGACTGTATATAAAGATGATCAGTGACTGTATATAAAGACGATCAGTGACTGTATATAAAGATGATCAGTGACTGTATATAAAGATGATCAGTGACTGTATATAAAGACCATCAGTGACTGTATATAAAGATGATCAGTGACTGTATATAAAGATGATCAGTGACTGTATATAAAGACCATCAGTGACTGTATATAAAGATGATCAGTGACTGTATATACAGACCATCAGTGACTGTATATACAGACCATCAGTGACCGTATATAAAGACCATCACTGACTGTATATAAAGATGATCAGTGACTGTATATAAAGACGATCAGTGACTGTATATAAAGACCATCAGTGACTGTATATAAAGACCATCAGTGACTGTATATAAAGATGATCAGTGACTGTATATAAAGATGATCAGTGACTGTATATAAAGATGATCAGTGACTGTATATAAAGATGATCAGTGACTGTATATAAAGACCATCAGTGACTGTATATAAAGATGATCAGTGACTGTATATAAAGACCATCAGTGACTGTATATAAAGACGATCACTGACTGTATATAAAGACCATCAGTGACTGTATATACAGACCATCAGTGACCGTATATAAAGACCATCACTGACTGTATATAAAGATGATCAGTGACTGTATATAAAGACCATCAGTGACTGTATATAAAGACGATCACTGACTGTATATAAAGAGGATCAGTGACTGTATATAAAGAGGATCAGTGACTGTATATAAAGACCATCAGTGACTGTATATAAAGACCATCAGTGACTGTATATAAAGACCATCACTGACTGTATATAAAGATGATCAGTGACTGTATATAAAGACGATCAGTGACTGTATATACAGACGATCAGTGACTGTATATACAGACGATCACTGACTGTATATAAAGACCATCAGTGACTGTATATAAAGAGGATCAGTGACTGTATATACAGACGATCAGTGACTGTATATAAAGACGATCACTGACTGTATATAAAGACCATCAGTGATTGTATATAAAGACGATCAGTGACTGTATATAAAGACCATCAGTGACTGTATATAAAGAGGATCAGTGACTGTATATAAAGATGATCAGTGACTGTATATAAAGAGGATCAGTGACTGTATATACAGACGATCACTGACTGTATATAAAGACGATCACTGACTGTATATAAAGACGATCACTGACTGTATATACAGACCATCAGTGACTGTATATAAAGACGATCAGTGACTGTATATAAAGACCATCACTGACTGTATATAAAGACCATCACTGACTGTATATAAAGACGATCACTGACTGTATATACAGACCATCACTGACTGTATATAAAGACCATCACTGACTGTATATAAAGACGATCACTGACTGTATATACAGACCATCACTGACTGTATATAAAGACCATCACTGACTGTATATAAAGACCATCAGTGACTGTATATAAAGACGATCACTGACTGTATATACAGACGATCACTGACTGTATATACAGACCATCAGTGATTTGTATATAAAGACGATCAGTGACTGTATATAAAGACGATCAGTGACTGTATATAAAGACGATCAGTGACTGTATATAAAGACCATCAGTGACTGTATATAAAGACGATCAGTGACTGTATATACAGACGATCACTGACTGTATATACAGACCATCAGTGACTGTATATACAGACCATCAGTGACTGTATATACAGACCATCAGTGACTGTATATAAAGACCATCAGTGACTGTATATAAAGACCATCAGTGACTGTATATAAAGACCATCACTGACTGTATATAAAGACCATCAGTGACTGTATATAAAGAGGATCAGTGACTGTATATACAGACCATCAGTGACTGTATATAAAGACCATCAGTGACTGTATATAAAGAGGATCAGTGACTGTATATAAAGACCATCAGTGACTGTATATAAAGACCATCAGTGACTGTATATAAAGAGGATCACTGACTGTATATAAAGACCATCAGTGACTGTATATAAAGACCATCAGTGACTGTATATAAAGACGATCACTGACTGTATATAAAGACGATCAGTGACTGTATATAAAGACGATCACTGACTGTATATACAGACCATCAGTGACTGTATATAAAGACCATCAGTGACTGTATATAAAGAGGATCAGTGACTGTATATAAAGACCATCAGTGACTGTATATAAAGACCATCAGTGACTGTATATAAAGACCATCAGTGACTGTATATAAAGACGATCACTGACTGTATATACAGACCATCAGTGACTGTATATAAAGACCATCAGTGACTGTATATAAAGACCATCAGTGACTGTATATACAGACCATCAGTGACTGTATATAAAGACCATCAGTGACTGTATATAAAGATGATCAGTGACTGTATATAAAGAGGATCAGTGACTGTATATAAAGACCATCAGTGACTGTATATACAGACCATCAGTGACTGTATATACAGACGATCACTGACTGTATATACAGACGATCACTGACTGTATATACAGACCATCAGTGATTTGTATATAAAGACGATCAGTGACTGTATATAAAGACCATCAGTGACTGTATATACAGACCATCAGTGACTGTATATACAGACGATCACTGACTGTATATACAGACCATCAGTGACTGTATATACAGACGATCACTGACTGTATATACAGACCATCAGTGATTTGTATATAAAGACGATCAGTGACTGTATATAAAGACCATCAGTGACTGTATATACAGACCATCAGTGACTGTATATAAAGACGATCAGTGACTGTATATAAAGACCATCAGTGACTGTATATAAAGACCATCAGTGACTGTATATAAAGATGATCAGTGACTGTATATAAAGAGGATCAGTGACTGTATATAAAGATGATCAGTGACTGTATATAAAGACCATCAGTGACTGTATATAAAGACCATCAGTGACTGTATATACAGACCATCAGTGACTGTATATAAAGACCATCAGTGACTGTATATAAAGACCATCAGTGACTGTATATAAAGACCATCAGTGACTGTATATAAAGATGATCAGTGACTGTATATAAAGACGATCAGTGACTGTATATAAAGACCATCAGTGACTGTATATAAAGATGATCAGTGACTGTATATAAAGAGGATCACTGACTGTATATAAAGACCATCAGTGACTGTATATAAAGATGATCAGTGACTGTATATAAAGATGATCAGTGACTGTATATAAAGACGATCAGTGACTGTATATAAAGAGGATCAGTGACTGTATATAAAGACGATCAGTGACTGTATATAAAGACCATCAGTGACTGTATATACAGATGATCAGTGACTGTATATAAAGATGATCAGTGACTGTATATAAAGACCATCAGTGACTGTATATAAAGATGATCAGTGACTGTATATAAAGACCATCAGTGACTGTATATAAAGACCATCAGTGACTGTATATAAAGACGATCAGTGACTGTATATAAAGACCATCAGTGACTGTATATAAAGACGATCAGTGACTGTATATAAAGACCATCAGTGACTGTATATAAAGACGACACATCTCCACCTCCTCCAGAAATGAAGCTGAATTATTCCAGATTCAAACGCTGCCATGTTGTGGTTTTGAGAAACATTTATTTAAACATTTAGTCTACTGATATTTGTTTAGGTTGGTCCATGTCCCATCTGCTGACATGGAGGAGGTTTTATGACCTGTACTGCAGCCCGCCACCAGGGGGAGATCGAGGTGAAATGGGTTCAGTTTGAGGAGCCTTCATGACCCATCTTTATTTAGTTTCTGGTTGTGACCCTGTGGTGACCTCTTCTTCTCTGTTACCACAGTGATCCACTGACACCAGCGTTACAGGACATGTATAGAATATATAATGTGTATATATAATATATATATATAGACTAGACAGGACTGACATGTCACTCACTGTGAATGGACATGAGCTCGGCATTCATATAATCCAATCCTTTTAAACTAGTTCATACAAGCAATTATGTCCATGTGGGATAATGTTCCACTTAATCTTGAAGAGGGAGGGAGGCCGATTAAACCCCCCCCCCTCTGAAATGTTTTCTCCTTCTCTCTGAGTGGGATCAGCTCGTTACTCTGCTCCGCCACAAATGTCTTTTTAATGATCACTGAATTAACTTCTTATCCCGCTCCACTTTTCCTCCGTCACTGAGCCACTAATGGACAGATTCCTCCTCCTCTTCAGAAGTCCAACCGGCTTCCATCAGCCTTATTATCGCTCAGATATTTTGCTATTCTTGCCCTGGATGCTTATCCGCGGCTGAGATTACCCTGCGAGCGTCCTGAATCGAAGCGACTTATTGTTAATGCAGATCTCTTGAGTGGTTACTGGGGGCGGAAGGGTGCTAAGTGCCGGTGTTGAGCTCCCGACCTAAAGCCAAGTCTCTTGTTTGTTTTGTTTGAAAATTGCTTCTTAGTGTCTCCGCATCAGAGTTTTATGGTAAAGCTCCTATGATACAGTTTCTATCAGGCCCAGTAATCATGGACTTCTGCCTGTGGCCGAGGTCAGGGGTCGCTGGTAAAAGGCACTAATGCATGCAGCAGCTGAGTGCAAACATTCTGCCATAGACACTAATGTCGTCTTTGAGTTGACCTGAATAACAGATCGTCCACTAGCTCAACATGTTGCTCTCACGTCTTTATTTTAGACGACTGATGTTTAAATTACTTTGAAGGTCAGGAACGAGAACTCTGCCTCATGATCAACCTTCTGTCGAGAGAAGGTTTATTAATATAACCGTTAAGTAACGTTTGTGATTCTTCACAATCTCCTCGAACATTTCTGGAAAAGAATCATGGGATTTAAAATGGTTAAAAGGAAAATGTAAAACTTATTTTCCTCTAAGAAAAACTCAGGTCAAACCAAAGACTGTAAATAAAGAACGACCACGTGAAATATCTCAGAAACGAACGCTGCCATCTTGTGGTGATGACATAATCCGACTGTACAGCCGCGGTATAAGGTCCCGCCCATACACTCACCTGACCAATCCTGAGTCAGTGTCAGCTGTCAATCATCACGTCTCAGCCTGTTTTTATATCATCAATAACTGATTCAAACCAAACGGATCAGAAACACGAACAAACATCAGAGAGATGAGAACGAGCTGAAACGACAGAAACATCTTTACAAACATTGATTTAACGTCTACTTTGGTTTTTTAATCTATAAACTCAATATAATGTTTTACAACAAGTAAAAATCTGTCATCTTCACTGTCAAACACTGTGAGAAACTTTATTCTGAAATAAGTTTTGTGGTTCAGACTGAAGCATAAGATGTTGAACTGATCTCTGATCTCCTGTGTTCAGGGATTTCTGCCTGGATCACGGTCAACTTCCTCACTGGTGAGGACACACATTCTGTTCTCGTGGTGTGTTTGTGTGTGTGTGGTGTGTGTGTGTTTAGTGTGTGGTGTGTGTGTGGTGTGTGTGTGTGTGTTTGTTTAGTGTGTGTGTGTGTGGTGTGTGTGTTTAGTGTGTGTAGTGTGTTTGTTTAGTGTGTGATGTGTGTTTTTGGTGTGTAGTGTGTTGTGTGTGTAGTGTGTTGTGTGTGGTGTGGTGTGTGTTTGGTGTGTAGTGTGTGGTGTGTGTTTGGTGTGTAGTGTGTGGTGTGTGTTTAGTGTGTGTGGTGTGTGTGTTTGTTTAGTGTGTAGAGTGTGTGTGTGTGTGTTTGTTTAGTGTGTGTGTTTAGTGTGTGGTGTGTGTTTGGTGTGTAGTGTGTGGTGTGTGTTTAGTGTGTGTGGTGTGTGTGTTTGTTTAGTGTGTAGAGTGTGTGTGTGTGTGGTGTGTGTGTGGTGTGTGCGCAGTGATCACCTGTTATTGGACTATTCTCTCTCTCTCTCTTCAGGCGGTCTTCATGGTGCTGGCTCGCCCACAGTGGGGATGTTGGATTTGGGCGGGGGGTCGACTCAGATCACCTTCAGTCCTCAGGATGAGGTGATGACTGTGATGATGTCAGATGTGTGATGATGTCAGATGTGTGATGATGTCAGATGTGTGATGATGTCAGATGTGTGATGATGTCAGATGTGTGATGATGTCAGATGTGTGATGATGTCGTGATGATGTTGTTTCTCTCTGAGCAGAAAACCATCCAGACCTCACCTATAGACGACATCAGATCCTTCCAGATGTTCAACACTACACACACCGTCTACACTCACAGGTACACACACACACACACACACACACACACACACACACACACACACACACACACACACACACACACACACACACACACACACAAGCTCATTGTTAAAAAATGCCATGTATTCAGTTTTTGGTTAAATAAGAGGAACTGAATCTGGAAGTAGAAACATGGACCAGTTTCAGCCAATCAGAGCGTTTACACATGACGTCGTGTCTCCACAGTTATCTGGGTCTGGGTCTGATGTCGGCTCGTCTCGCCGTCTTAGGGGGCGTCGACAGTTCCCCCCGTACGTATACAATCCACATTTTTACTCTTATTTTTTTTTCTTCTTCTTGTTTTTCAATTTGCTTTCATATCTGCCTTTTAGAGGCCTCTCCCCCGCCCCCCCGTCAGATAAATAAGCCATTATCTAATCTTTTAATAACACAAGATTAATTCCTTGCCTGCCAGCTGTTGCTGTGATTTGGCTCCTGTAAGAAGCTGCAGCTCAGATCCACTCAGCTGACGATGTGTGTTTCTGGCTGTGCACCACAAAACAACAACATTCAGTCAGTGTCCACATGAAGCTCCTGATGCTGCTGCTCCACCTGAACTCAAACTGGATGGAGATGATGTAGAAAATTCATCTGTTTCAACAAAACCTGAACTTAACCTTCATGCAAACAGATTTCTGACGGGATCAATAATAAATAATTAATAAACCTGATGTTCCTGTCAGGAGGTGGTGGAGACCAAACACAGAGATAAAAACATCGTGTTGGTCTGAGGCTGATGAGGTGGAAATATAGATGGACGACATGACGATTCCCAAAAGTGAAGCCAAATTATCTGGATCGTTCCCTGGTCATCAAGTAGATGTTAAATAAATGTTTGTCAAAGATGGATTCTGTATTTTTAGGTCGTTCTCATCTCACATTTCGACTTCTAGGCTCCGTCCACATTTCTGCGATTTTAGAATTTAAAGATCTTCTCAGCTGTTCTCAGACCCCCCCCCCCCCCCCCCCCCCCCCTGTTGCTACGCCCCTGATGGTGAAGTTAATGTTTTTCACCTGACGACTAAGATTCTATAGCAACATGAGATGAATTCACTCTGAAGACGAAGACGTCTTCTTCTGAAGTTTTAATATGTATATTTCATTTGTGTGTGCGTGTGTGTGCAGTAGGGGGCAGCACTGAGCTGGTCAGCCCCTGCCTTGCTCCAGAGTACTCTGGCAGTTGGGAGCATGCTGACGTCGTCTACACTGTGAAGGGACAGAAGGCAGGTAAAGTGCACACTGCGTGGTGATTGGTTGGCTGTGCAGTGCCCCGTCATGGAGGAACCTTGTGTTTGTGTCTCAGGGGAACCGCTGTACGAGGCGTGTCGCACCAAAGTGGAGAAGGTTCTGTACAGGAAGGTGACGAAGCCGTCTGAAGTTGCTGACGTGGATTTCTACGCCTTCTCCTTCTACTACGACCGAGCCGTCGACCTCGGAGTGATCGGTAAGAGAACCATCTAATCAACAATGATACAATAATAATATATAATAACACCAACTTTAAATTAAATGTTCTCAAAGATTCAGTCTGTAGTTTTAAGTCGATGTTTACAGCAGCCAATAGCTCCGTGTGCGTCAGCGCCCCCCTGTGGCAGAGTCGTCAGTAACCAGCAGCTCAACATAATGTTGTCATGACGATAGCCTGCTCTGTGTTGTCAACCTTCGCCTGCGGATTTAACCAATGAATGAGTCCTGTCGCTGAGTGAAGCCGTACAAACATGGATGTTGCTTTGAAACCAGAGAAATGAAGAGTTAACACACTGTGTGTGTGTGTGTGTGTGTGTGTGTGTGTGTGTGTGTGTGTGTGTGTGTGTGTGTGTGTGTGTGTGTGTGTGTGTGTGTGTGTGTGTGTGTGTGTGTGTGTGTGTGTGTGTGTCTCAGAGGAGAAGAAGGGGGGAACTGTCAAAGTGTCCGACTACATGGATGCAGCAATAAGAGGTGAGATAGCACCACCTGGCGGTGGATCATCTGAACTGCAGCTTTATTGGCCGTGTGTGTACACATACAAGGAATTTGGCTCCGGTTTAACAGAAATAGACAAATAACAAAGCAGAAGAAGGTTCAGCAAACATTTACCTTCTAGTACAAGTATGAAATATATGTGAACATAAGACACAACAGCAAAGACAGTGACATGGAGAAAAACACCTCATAGAAATGACTAATTATCACCTATGAGACATCAGGTTATTCACATAGAATTTCATTATTTCAGTATAATTAATGATCTGATGTGTAATAATAGCTTTAATCAATAATCTATAATCAAACACAAACATTGATTCAGCTTTTCAACATAAATAATATCAAATTTAAATTCCGCCCCGTCAGTGTGTTCTCACCTGATCTGTTTTAGGATTATTTGAGCATTTCACTGTTATTTCAATAGATTTCATATTGTTATTAGATCTTAAACCTTCACATGATCGTTTCTTTGCCGATGTTCAGTTTGTACATTTAGCTGAATGTGTTTGATTGAATTGATCACATGACGTGTCCCAGTGTGCGGCGGAGAGTCCGTCCATCCGAGGTCCGTTCCTCTGCCTGGACCTGGTCTACGTGTCCGTCCTGCTGCAGGAGCTCGGCTTTCCTCCACACAAACACTTGAAGGTGACGACACTTTGAGCCAATCAGAGCCCACAATTCATTTGAAGATGTTTTTAACTGTGATGATGACGATGATGTCACGTCACCTCGTCAAACTCTGACTCGGATGTCTGTGATGTCACTGATGATGTCACACCTGTGTTGCAGCTGGCGAGGACCATCAAGCAGGTGGAGACCAGTTGGGCTCTCGGAGCGACGTTCCACTACATCGAGACCCTGAAGGGACACTGAAGGCTTTTATGTTGAAAGGATTCTGAATGTTGAGGATGGCTATGATCCTCGCTCTGACCTCTGACCTCCGTGAAGCCTGACACCTGCAGGTGGTGAAGCGCTGCTCTCAGCTGACAGTGGGCGGAGTCAGTGGTACCTGCTCTCCACCTGCAGCTGTCGGGCCTCACTCCTGCACCTGGGTCATGTGACCGCTCTGACCGTCAATCACACGCTGCGGTCCTGTTCAGGTGGATCCAGCCTCGTTTTCTGACCTCGTGGAAACACTCCGACACGTGATCGCTCCGGTTTCACTTCAGGTTCAGACTCTGGGTTTTTAACGCTTTGTTATTTTCTCGTGACTCGTTTGTTCGGAGGATTTTTAATGTTTGAATGTTTTTGTGCCAAAAGTCAAAATAACTTCAGACGAGAGAAACTGTGACTCTGTTTCTGAACGTTTGTCTTTAAAAGCTCTGGTGGGTGAATTCAACTTTTATATCCTCAAGTCTCGTCCTTCACAACTTCAACTTCTGACCTTTAAATAAAGTTTATTTAATCAACTGTCTTTGTCTTTGTTTTTAAATAAAGAAAAATTTGTTCAAGAAAACTGAATAGACCTAAAAACGTCCAGAAGCAGCAGGAGGTGAAATAGTTAGATTTTGTTCAGACGCTTGTTTATTCTGAACATGAATCTTAATCTTGACTTTTTATCTAGCGCCACCAACAGCAACTAACTAGTAACTAACGTCAGATTTAAAGTTCAATTTCAGGTCAGAAGGATTTTAATTCTCAGATGTTAAACTTAGTTTCCTTCCTCTGACTTCATGTCAGATTACAGCTGAGTTCAGTTCAGTTGTTTTAAAGTGAATTAGAACAAACTCAGATTTTCATGATCTAGTATAGTTTTCATAAAAATGGTTGAAATTCAAACTTTGATGATACAAGTCAACTGGAAACTACAGGAACTAAATGCCTCACAGGTGTCTTATGGGTAATGGTGTTCATTCAGAATCAGTGTTTGCTTAACACGAATCCGACGCAGTTTTCATTAAGTTCTGTTTCTCAGAATGTTTATGTTCTTGTTTCAGACAAAACCACAAATAAAACCAGACAGCGACATAACAAGAAATATTTAATCGATAATTCAAGTCATAACAGGCTGAGAAGAGATTGTTAAAAACAAACCTGACGGGAGAATAAGACGTGGTCAGATGTTGAAAAGTAAAAACAGAAACTAACTAAGAGAAAACAAAATAAATCCCACAGATCGTAAAGAATCGAGCTCCGTCTTGTTTCAGGCTACGATGATGAAATATTAAAAAGATAAAAGCAGATGTTTCCTCGCTGACGTGGTGGAATCACCGTGACTCCATGTTGGTGCGTGAGGAATGATCACAGAGAAAGGAATCGTGTGTTTGTTCAGTTCACAACAAACTGATGTGAGAAGGAGAGAGAGAAGAAAGAAGAAGAAGAGAAGAAGAGATTCAGGCTGAATCGTCCGTCGTCTTCTCACTGGGCCACGAACCAGCTGGTCCCAGGAAATCACTGGAAACCAAGACAGAGAGTGAGGCTCCGAACTACAAACAACCACAAATCAGAGGATGTCCTATGAAGTCAGACTGCTGCGATTGTGTTGTGTAGAGTTTTGTGTGGTGTTGTACCTCAGGATGTGTGGCAGCTCTGGGCTCCTGTAGATAAACTTGTGTTTATATTTCAGAGACGACGGAAACGGAACAAAGTGAACTTTGTGTCCTCTGAGACTTTTAGACTGAGACGCCATGTTGTACAGCTGCAGGAAGAAGAAGAAGAAGAAGAAGAAGAAGAAGAAGAAGAAGAAGAAGAAGAAGAGAGTAGAACTGAACGATCTATAAATCATAAATGAATTGACTCTTTAATGTGATTATTAAATTGTATTTGTACCTTTTTGCCGAGATGGAAGGGGACCACAGAGTCGTCCTCAGCGTGGAGGATCAACACTGGACAGGAAATGTGATTCACACTGCGGACACACACATTCAGGCTGTAGTAACACTGACAAACACTGGGGGCACTGCGACTACAAGCTGTGGAATTTATAGACGTTAAAGTTCCTCTGATGACCACCAGAGGCCGCTCTGAGAAGACTCCAGGTTTTGTTAATTCTTACAAAGTAAAACTTTGTGTTTTTATCTTGATGCTGTGAAGAGAAGCTTCGGGTCAAAGGTCAAACGCTCTGATGTCTCATCGGGTTCAACGCGTCCAGCGTCACAAAATGAACCAAACGTTCCAGAGCGGAAACTAAAGATCCTGAAGTTCATAAAGAAAGTTTCTCCTGAAAGATTCAACTTTTAAATTGTTCCTGAGTCTGAAGGTTTTTCTGAATAAGTTGCAGTGAACTAAAGCTCAGAGGTCAAAGGTCACGTACTTTTCATCGCTGGCGAAGTGGATGTTATTCACTGTGATGGTGTCCAGGAAGAACCAATCAAATCCAGGCAGGTATCTGTACACCTGAGAAACACACACGTCAAATACACACCTGTTGTGTGTGTGTGCTCTTGTACAAATGTCTTTGTGAGGACATTTTGGCCGGTCCTCACTTTCTGATCTTTAATGGACTGTTTGAGGGTTTAGACCTGGTGTGGTTAGACCTGGTGTGGTTAGACCTGGTGTGGTTAGACCTGGTGTGGTTAGACCTGGTTAGAATCCGGTTTAGATAGGGGATCATTATGCCAATGAGTGTCCTCACTAAGATAGAAGTACAAACATGCGTGTGTAGTGTGTGTGTTGCGTGTGTAGCGTGTGTGTTGCGTGTGTAGTGTGTTGCGTGTGTGTGTTGCGTGTGTAGTGTGTTGCGTGTGTGTAGTGTGTGTGTAGTGTGTGTGTTGCGTTGCGTGTGTAGTGTGTTGCATGTAGGGCTGCACCTGTTGATTATTTGTTATCGTGCGCTGCCAGGATTCACCACCGTGAAGACAGACAAGGCTGCGCAGGTTCGAATAGAAACGCTCGGTCACATCTGATGCGTCTGATGACAGCGTCCGGGTCCGACCCACGACTGGAGACCAATGCTAGAAGATCATGGTCCACGCTTTGTGCGCAGCCACCTTCAATACGACGAGTAGGCCCCAGCCCTAGTTGCATGTGTGTGTTGCATGTTGTATGTGTGTGTGTGTGTGTGTGTGTGTGTGTGTGTGTGTGTGTGTGTGTGTGTGTGTGTGTGTGTGTGTGTGTGTGTGTTACCATGGAGAACGGGTGGCTCTTGGCCTCCTCTCTGATGTTGGTGAACGGAGATTCTAAGATCAGAGCGTCTGGAGGATTTCCTGAAAATAACATGAAGAATTTTAATGTTAATGTAAAGAATTTTACAAGAAATGTATATTTATATACAAAAATACAGTTGTGTGGAATAAAAGCAGTCACAGTGAGTCTGCATAAGAAGTGCGTGTTACCTCTGTCACACAGTCGTCTGACCAGGTTGGTGGCAACTCTGGAAAGAAAAAATCAAATGATCAGATTTAATCAGTAATGTATGTGAGTGTGTGTGTGTCTGTGTGTATGAGTGTGTGTGTGTCTGTGTGTATGAGTGTGTATGTGTCTGTGTGTATGAGTGTGTGTGTGTGTGTGTGTATGAGTGTGTCTGTGTGTATGAGTGTGTATGTGTCTGTGTGTATGAGTGTGTGTGTGTCTGTGTGTATGAGTGTGTGTGTGTCTGTGTGTATGAGTGTGTGTGTGTCTGTGTGTATGAGTGTGTGTGTGTCTGTGTGTATGAGTGTGTGTGTGTCTGTGTGTATGAGTGTGTGTGTGTCTGTGTGTATGAGTGTGTGTGTGTCTGTGTGTATGAGTGTGTGTGTGTCTGTGTGTATGAGTGTGTATGTGTCTGTGTGTATGAGTGTGTGTGTGTCTGTGTGTATGAGTGTGTATGTGTCTGTGTGTATGAGTGTGTGTGTGTCTGTGTGTATGAGTGTGTCTGTGTGTATGAGTGTGTGTGTGTATGAGTGTGTGTGTGTCTGTGTGTATGAGTGTGTGTGTGTCTGTGTCTGTGTGTGTGAGTGTGTATGAGTGTGTGTCTGAGTGTGTGTATGAGTGTGTGTGTGTATGAGTGAGTGTGTGTGTGAGTGTGTCTGTGTGTATGAGTGTGTGTCTGTGTGTATGAGTGTTTGTGTGTGTGTGTGTATGAGTGTGTGTGTGTCTGTGTGTATGAGTGTGTGTGTGTGTCTGTGTGTATGAGTGTGTGAGTGTGTCTGTGTGTATGAGTGTGTGAGTGTGTCTGTGTGTATGAGTGTGTCTGTGTGTATGAGTATGAGTGTGTGTGTGTGTGTGTATGAGTGTGTGTGTGTATGAGTGTGTGTGTGTGTGAGTGTGTCTGTGTGTATGAGTGTGTGTCTGTGTGTATGAGTGTGTGTGTATGAGTGTGTGTGTGTCTGTGTGTCTGTGTGTATGAGTGTGTGTGTATGAGTGTGTCTGTGTGTATGAGTGTGTGTGTGTGTGTCTGTGTGTATGAGTGTGTCTGTGTGTATGAGTGTGTCTGTGTGTATGAGTGTGTGTGTGTCTGTGTGTGTGTCTGTGTGTATGAGTATGAGTATGAGTGTGTGTGTATGAGTGTGTCTGTGTGTATGAGTGTGTGTGTGTGTGTCTGTGTGTATGAGTGTGTCTGTGTGTATGAGTGTGTCTGTGTGTATGAGTGTGTCTGTGTGTATGAGTGTGTGTGTGTCTGTGTGTATGAGTGTGTGTGTGTGTGTGTGTATGAGTGTGTGTGTGTGTGTGTGTATGAGTGTGTCTGTGTGTATGAGTGTGTGTGTGGTGTGTATGAGTGTGTGTGTGTGTGTGTGTGTGTGTGTGTGTGTCTGTGTGTATGAGTGTGTGTGTGTGTGTGTGTGTGTCTGTGTGTATGAGTGTGTGTGTGTCAGTGTTGTGATCTGAGCTCCAGCTGAAACGTGACGGAGTGTTTCCTCCTCCTGAGGAGAGACGCTGTGTAAATCGAACTCTTGCATCATGTCGCTGCTCAGTGCCCGGAACATTTCCGCGATGTAGCCGAACCTAAACCGACTAACTCGACTCCGCACTTCGTTACCCAGGATTCATCGCACACACACGTCGTCCAAACAAGCAACGGATTCCAAGACAACAGCTCTCGGCCTCATATACACATGTCAAGTGAAAGCAGAGACGCAGACTCAGCGACTACATCCGATGCACCTTATTATTATTTGCGGGATTTTTACAAACTGTCTGATAAAGATCCAGACAGTAACAATCTCACCTTTCTGTGCAAATTGTGTCCTGCGCTGAAAAAGCAAATCCGGACGTCAGCCTCATCTAAGTTAAACCGGCCTGTGGAGCTGAAGCATCCAGCTAGCCTCAGAAGTTAGCTCCAAGTCATTGAAAGTCAAAAAAAGACCAAGACCCCTGCCAACAGCCCAATGACCCAAACCTTCAGGGGTACGAGTTCCCAGCAACAGGTAGACAAACTCGTAATTGACTACATTGTTGGAGATTCACAGCCTCTGAGTAAAGTGGCTCCTCCTTCATCAGACTAGTGAACCAGGCAGCCGTGTGCCTTCAGGTTCAGGGACTGTTCCATAAAGAATTCAGTGAGGTTATCAGTAACCTGAAAGCTGAACTTGCTGATATTGACCATGTTTGCACAACAGCAGATTGTTGGTCAGCTGTCAACAAAGGATTTATGGGCATTACCATTCATTGGCTGGACAAAAATGATATATCACAGAGAAGGTCAGCAGTCCTTGTGTGCCGCCGTGTCCGAGGAGCACACACATACGATGTGCTGGCAGATGTGTGTAAGGAGTTTAAAATTCAAAACTAAATTGTGTGCACTGTGACGGACAAC